>NW_027274288.1:0-115092 GCF_030028105.1 Mobula birostris | reverse complement strand
ACCCTGAATTTCCTGACCTGAAACTCATGCCCTGAATCTAATGCCCTGATATTCCTGCACTGAATCTCCTGCCCTGAAACTCATGTCCTGAATCTCATGCCCTGAAACTCCTGCCCTGAATCTCCTGCCCTGAATATCCTGCCCTGAAACTCCAGCCCTTAAAGTGAAGCTCCGAATCTCATGCCCTGAATCTCCTGCCCTGAATCTCCTGCCCTGAAACTCATGTCCTGAATCTCATACCCTGAAACTCATGCCCTGAATATCCTGCCCTGAAACTCATGCCCTGAATTTCATGGCCTTGATCTCATGCCCTGAATCTCATGCCCTGAAACTCCTGCCCTGAATCGCCTGCCCTGAAACTCATGTCCTGAATCTCATGCCCTGAAACTCCTGCCCTGAATTTCATGGCCTTGATCTCATGCCCTGAATTTCATGGCCTTGATCTCATGCCCTGAATCTCATGCCCTGAAACTCCTGCGCTGAAAGCCATGCCTTGAAACTAATGCCCTTGATCTCTTGCCCTGAATCTCATGCCCTGAAACTCCTGCCCTGAATATCAAGCGCAGAAACTACTGCCCTGAATCTTATACCCTGAATCTCATAACCTGAATCTCCTACCCTGAATCTCCTGCCCTAAAACTCATGACCTGAATCTCATGCCCTGAAACTCCTGCACTGAAACTCCTGCCCTGAATCTCAAGCCCTGAAACCACAGCCCTGAATCTCATGGCCTGAAACTCCTGCCCTGAATCTCCTCCACTGAAACTCATGCCCTGAATCTCATGCCCTGAATCTCCTGCCCTGAATCTCCTGCCGTGAAACTCATGCCCTGAATAACATGCCCTGAAACTCCTGCCCTGAATCTCCTGCCCTGAAAATCATGCCCTGAATCTCATGCCCTGATTCTCCTGCCCTGAATCTCATGCCCTGAAACTCCTGCACTGAAACTCATGCCCTGAATCTCATGCCCTGATTCTCCTGCCCTGAATCTCATGCCCTGAAACTCCTGCACTGAAACTCATGCCCTGAATCTCATGCCCTGAATCTCCTGCCCTGAATCTCTTGACCTGAAACTCCGCCCTGAATCTCCTGCACTGAAACTCATGCCCTGAATCTCATGTCCTCATTCTCCTGCCCTGAATCTCCTGCCCTGAAACTCCTGCACTGAATCTCCTGCCCTGAATGTCCTGCCGTAAAACGCTTGCCCTGAATCAAATGCCCTGAAACTCGTGCCCTGAATCTCCTGCCCTGAAACTCCTGCCCTGAATCTCCTGCACTGAAACTCATGCCCTGAATCTCATGCCCTGAAACTCCTGCCCTGAATCTCCTGCCCTGAAACTCATGCCCTGAATTTCATGGCCTTGATCTCATGCCCTGAATCTCATGCCCTGAAACTCCTGCCCTGAAAGCCATGCCTTGAAACTAATGCCCTTGATCTCTTGCCCTGAATCTCATGCCCTGAAACTCCTGCCCTGAATATCAAGCGCAGAAACTACTGCCCTGAATCTTATACCCTGAATCTCATAACCTGAATCTCCTACCCTGAATCTGCTGCCCTAAAACTCATGACCTGAATCTCATGCCCTGAAACTCCTGCACTGAAACTCCTGCCCTGAATCTCAAGCCCTGAAACCACAGCCCTGAATCTCATATCCTGAAACTCCGGCCCTGAATCTCCTCCACTGAAACTCATGCCCTGAATCTCATGTACTGATTCTCCTGCCCTGAATCTCATGCCTTGAAACGTCTGCACTGAATCTCCTGCCCTGAAACGCTTGCCCTGAATCAAATGCCCTGAAACTCCTGCCCTGAATCTCCTGCCCTGAAAATCCTGCACTGAAACACATGCCCTGAATCTCATGCCCTGAATCTCCTGCCCTGAATCTCATGCCGTGAAACCTCTGCACTGAATCTCCTGCCCTCAATCTCCTGCCCTGAAACTCATGCCCTGAATTTCATGCCCTGAATCTCCTGCACTGAAACTCCTGCCCTGAATCTCCTGCCCTGAAACGCTTGCCCTGAATCCAATGCCCTGAAACTCCTGCCCTGAATCTCCTGCCCTGATTCTCCTGCCCTGAATCTGATGCCCTGAAACTCTGCACTGAAACTCATACCCTGAATCTCATGCCCTGAATCTCCTGCCCTGAAAGTCATGCCCTGAATTTCATGCCATGAAACTCCTGCACTGAAACTCCTGCCCTGAATCACCTGCCCTGAATCTCTTGACCTGAAACTCCTGCACTGAATCTCCTGCACTGAAACTCATGCCCTGAATCTCATGTCCTGATTCTCCTGCCCTGAATCTCATGCCCTGAAACTTCTGCACTGAAACTCATGCCCTGAATCTCATGCCCTGAATCTCATGCCCTGAATCTCCTGCCCTGAAACTCATGCCCTGAATCTCATGCCCTGAAACTCCTGCCCTGAAACTCCTGCACTGAATCTCCTGCCCTGAATCTCCTGCCCTGAATCTCTTGACCCGAAACTCCTGCCCTGAATCTCCTGAACTGAAACTCATGCCCTGAATCTCATGTCCTGATTCTCCTGCCCTGAATCTCATGCCCTGAAACTTCTGCATTGAAACTCATGCCCTGAATCTCATGCCCTGAATCTCATGCCCTGAATCTCCTGCCCTGAAACTCATGCCCTGAATCTCATGCCCTGAATCTCCTGCCCTGAAACTCCTGCACTGAATCTCCTGCCCTGAATCTCCTGCCGTGAAACGCTTGCCCTGAATCAAATGCCCTGAAACTCGTGCCCTGAATCTCCTGCCCTGAAACTCCTGCCCTGAATCTCCTGCACTGAAACTCATGCCCTGAATCTCATGCCCTGAAACTCCTGCCCTGAATCTCCTGCCCTGAAACTCATGCCCTGAATTTCATGGCCTTGATCTCATGCCCTGAATCTCATGCCCTGAAACTCCTGCCCTGAAAGCCATGCCTTGAAACTAATGCCCTTGATCTCTTGCCCTGAATCTCATGCCCTGAAACTCCTGCCCTGAATATCAAGCGCAGAAACTACTGCCCTGAATCTTATACCCTGAATCTCATAACCTGAATCTCCTACCCTGAATCTGCTGCCCTAAAACTCATGACCTGAATCTCATGCCCTGAAACTCCTGCACTGAAACTCCTGCCCTGAATCTCAAGCCCTGAAACTCCTGCCCTGAATCACCTGCCCTGAATCTCCTGCTCTGAAACTCATGCCCTGAATAACATGCCCTGAAACTCCTGCCCTGAATATCCTGCCCTGAAACTCATGCCCTGAATCTCATGCCCTGAATCTCCTGCCCTGAAACATATGCCCTGAATCTCCTGCCCTGAAACACATGCCCTGAATCTCATGCCTTTAAACTCATGCCTTGAATCTCATGCCCAGAATCTCCTGAGCTGAACCTCATGCCCTGAATCTCATGCCCTGAATCTCATGCCCTGAATCTCCTGCCCTGAATCTCCTGCCCTGAAACGCTTGCCTTGAATCAAATGCCCTGAAACTCCTGCCCTGAATCTCCTGCCCTGAAACTCCTGCCCTGAATCTCCTGCACTGAAACTCATGCCCTGAATTTCATGCCATGAAACTCCTGCACTGAAACTCCTGCCCTGAATCACCTGCCCTGAATCTCTTGACCCGAAACTCCTGCACTGAATCTCCTGCACTGAAACTCATGCCCTGAATCTCATGTCCTGATTCTCCTGCCCTGAATCTCATGCCCTGAAACTTCTGCACTGAAACTCATGCCCTGAATCTCATGCCCTGAATCTCATGCCCTGAATATCCTGCCCTGAAACTCCTGCCCTGAATCTCTTGACCTGAATCATATGCCCTGACACTCCTGCCCTGAATCTCCTGCACTGAAACTCATGCCCTGAATCTCATGCGATGATTCTTCTGTCCTGAATCTCATGCCCTGAAACTCCTGCACTGAATCTCCTGCCCTGAAACGCTTGCCCTGAATCAAATGCCCTGAAACACCTGCCCTGAATATCCTGCCCTGAAACTCCTGCCCTGAATCTCATGCCCTGAATCTCCTGCCCTGAAACATATGCCCTGAATCTCATGCCCTGAAACACATGCCCTCAATCTCATGCCTTTAAACTCATGCCTTGAATCTCATGCCCAGAATCTCCTGACCTGAATCTCAAGCCCAGAATCTCATGCCCTGAATCTCATGCCCTGAATGTCCTGCACTGAATCTCCTGCCCTGAATCTACTGCCCTGAAACGCTTGCCCTGAATCAAATGCCCTGACCCTCCTGCCCTGAATCTCCTGCCCTGATACTCCTGCCCTGAATCTCCTGCACTGAAACTCATGCCCTGAATCTCATGCCCTGATTCTCCTGCCCTGAATCTCATGCCCTGAAACTCCTGCACTGAAAGTCATGCCCTGAATCTCCTGCCCTGAAACTCATGCCCTTAATTTCATGCCATGAAACTCCTGCACTGAAACTCCTGACCTGAATCTCCTGCACTGAAACTCATGCCCTGAATCTCATGTACTGATTCTCCTGCCCTGAATCTCATGCCTTGAAACGTCTGCACTGAATCTCCTGCCCTGAATCTCCTGCCCTGAAACGCTTGCCCTGAATCAAATGCCCTGAAACTCCTGCCCTGAATCTCCTGCCCTGAAAATCCTGCACTGAAACACATGCCCTGAATCTCATGCCCTGAATCTCCTGCCCTGAATCTCATGCCGTGAAACCTCTGCACTGAATCTCCTGCCCTCAATCTCCTGCCCTGAAACTCATGCCCTGAATTTCATGCCCTGAAACTCCTGCACTGAAACTCCTGCCCTGAAATTCCTGTTCCGAATCTCCTGCCCTGAAACTCATGCCCTGATTCACATGCCCTGAAATTCCATCCCTGAATTTCCTGACCTGAAACTCATGCCCTGAATCTCATGCCCTGATATTCCTGCACTGAATCTCCTGCCCTGAAACTCATGTCCTGAATCTCATGCCCTGAAACTCTGCACTGAAACTCATGCCCTGAATCTCATGCCCTGAATCTCCTGCCCTGAAAGTCATGCCCTGAATTTCATGCCATGAAACTCCTGCACTGAAACTCCTGCCCTGAATCACCTGCCCTGAATCTCATGTCCTGATTCTCCTGCCCTGAATCTCCTGCACTGAAACTCATGCCCTGAATCTCATGTCCTGATTCTCCTGCCCTGAATCTCATGCCCTGAATCTCCTGCCCTGAAACTCATGCCCTGAATCTCATGCCCTGAATCTCCTGCCCTGAAACTCCTGCACTGAATCTCATGCCCTGAATCTCATGCCCTGAAACTCCTGCCCTGAATCTCATGCTCTGAAACTCCTGCACTGCAACTCCTGCCCTGAATCTCCTGCACTGAAACTCATGCCCTGAATCTCATGTACTGATTCTCCTGCCCTGAATCTCATGCCTTGAAACGTCTGCACTGAATCTCCTGCCCTGAATCTCCTGCCCTGAAACGCTTGCCCTGAATCAAATGCCCTGAAACTCCTGCCCTGAATCTTCTGCCCTGAAAATCCTGCACTGAAACACATGCCCTGAATCTCATGCCCTGAATCTCATGCCGTGAAACCTCTGCACTGAATCTCCTGCCCTCAATCTCCTGCCCTGAAACTCATGCCCTGAATTTCATGCCCTGAAACTCCTGCACTGAAACTCCTGCCCTGAATCTCCTGCACTGAAACTCCTGCCCTGAATCTCAAGCCCTGAAACCACAGCCCTGAATCTCATATCCTGAAACTCCGGCCCTGAATCTCCTCCACTGAAACTCATGCCCTGAATCTCATGCCCTGATTCTCCTGCCCTGATTCTCATGCCCTGAAACTCCTGCCCTGAATCTCCTGCCCTGAATCTCCTGCCCTGAAACTCATGCCCTGAATAACATGCCCTGAAACTCCTGCCCTGAATATCCTGCCCTGAAACTCATGCCCTGAATCTCATGCCCTGAATCTCCTGCCCTGAAACATATGCCCTGAATCTCCTGCCCTGAAACACATGCCCTGAATCTCATGCCTTTAAACTCATGCCTTGAATCTCATGCCCAGAATCTCCTGAGCTGAACCTCATGCCCTGAATCTCATGCCCTGAATCTCATGCCCTGAAACTCCTGCGCTGAAAGCCATGCCTTGAAACTAATGCCCTTGATCTCTTGCCCTGAATCTCATGCCCTGAAACTCCTGCCCTGAATATCAAGCGCAGAAACTACTGCCCTGAATATCATAACCTGAATCTCCTACCCTGAATCTCCTGCCCTAAAACTCATGACCTGAATCTCATGCCCTGAAACTCCTGCACTGAAACTCCTGCCCTGAATCTCAAGCCCTGAAACCACAGCCCTGAATCTCATGGCCTGAAACTCCTGCCCTGAATCTCCTCCACTGAATCTCATGCCCTGAATCTCATGCCCTGAATCTCCTGCCCTGAATCTCCTGCCGTGAAACTCATGCCCTGAATAACATGCCCTGAAACTCCTGCCCTGAATCTCCTGCCCTGAAAATCATGCCCTGAATCTCATGCCCTGATTCTCCTGCCCTGAATCTCATGCCCTGAAACTCCTGCTCTGAAACTCATGCCCTGAATCTCATGCCCTGAATCTCCTGCCCTGAAACTCATGCCCTGAATTTCATGCCATGAAACCCCTGCACTGAAACTCCTGCCCTGAATCACCTGCCCTGAATCTCTTGACCTGAAACTCCGGCCCTGAATCTCCTGCACTGAAACTCATGCCCTGAATCTCATGCCCTGAAACTTCTGCACTGAAACTCATGCCCTGAATCTCATGCCCTGAATCTCATGCCCTGAATATCCTGCCCTGAATCACCTGCCCTGAATCTCTTGACCTGAATCATATGCCCTGAAACTCCTGCCCTGAATCTCCTGCACTGAAACTCATGCCCTGAATCTCATGCGATGATTCTCCTGTCCTGAATCTCATGCCCTGAAACTCCTGCACTGAATCTCCTGCCCTGAAACGCTTGCCCTGAATCAAATGCCCTGAAACACCTGCCCTGAATATCCTGCCCTGAAACTCCTGCCCTGAATCTCATGCCCTGAATCTCCTGCCCTGAAACTCATGCCCTGAATTTCATGCCATGAAACCCCTGCACTGAAACTCCTGCCCTGAATCACCTGCCCTGAATCTCTTGACCTGAAACTCCGGCCCTGAATCTCCTGCACTGAAACTCATGCCCTGAATCTCATGCCCTGAAACTTCTGCACTGAAACTCATGCCCTGAATCTCATGCCCTGAATCTCATGCCCTGAATATCCTGCCCTGAATCACCTGCCCTGAATCTCTTGACCTGAATCATATGCCCTGAAACTCCTGCCCTGAATCTCCTGCACTGAAACTCATGCCCTGAATCTCATGCGATGATTCTCCTGTCCTGAATCTCATGCCCTGAAACTCCTGCACTGAATCTCCTGCCCTGAAACGCTTGCCCTGAATCAAATGCCCTGAAACACCTGCCCTGAATATCCTGCCCTGAAACTCCTGCCCTGAATCTCATGCCCTGAATCTCCTGCCCTGAAACATATGCCCTGAATCTCATGCCCTGAAACACATGCCCTCAATCTCATGCCTTTAAACTCATGCCTTGAATCTCATGCCCAGAATCTCCTGACCTGAATCTCAAGCCCAGAATCTCATGCCCTGAATCTCATGCCCTGAATGTCCTGCACTGAATCTCCTGCCCTGAATCTACTGCCCTGAAACGCTTGCCCTGAATCAAATGCCCTGAAACTCCTGCCCTGAAACTCCTGCCCTGAATCTCCTGCACTGAAACTCATGCCCTGAATCTCATGCCCTGATTCTCCTGCCCTGAATCTCATGCCCTGAAACTCCTGCACTGAAAGTCATGCCCTGAATCTCCTGCCCTCAAACTCATGCCCTTAATTTCATGCCATGAAACTCCTGCACTGAAACTCCTGCCCTGAATCACCTGCTCTGAATCTCTTGACCTGAAACTCCTGCCCTGAATCTCCTGCACTGAAACTCATGCCCTGAATCTCATGTACTGATTCTCCTGCCCTGAATCTCATGCCTTGAAACGTCTGCACTGAATCTCCTGCCCTGAATCTCCTGCCCTGAAACGCTTGCCCTGAATCAAATGCCCTGAAACTCCTGCCCTGAATCTCCTGCCCTGAATCTCATGCCGTGAAACCTCTGCACTGAATCTCCTGCCCTCAATCTCCTGCCCTGAAACTCATGCCCTGAATTTCATGCCCTGAAACTCCTGCACTGAAACTCCTGCCCTGAAATTCCTGTTCCGAATCTCCTGCCCTGAAACTCATGCCCTGATTCACATGCCCTGAAATTCCAACCCTGAATTTCCTGACCTGAAACTCATGCCCTGAATCTAATGCCCTGATATTCCTGCACTGAATCTCCTGCCCTGAAACTCATGTCCTGAATCTCATGCCCTGAAACTCCTGCCCTGAATCTCCTGCCCTGAATATCCTGCCCTGAAACTCCAGCCCTTAAAGTGAAGCTCCGAATCTCATGCCCTGAATCTCCTGCCCTGAATCTCCTGCCCTGAAACTCATGTCCTGAATCTCATACCCTGAAACTCATGCCCTGAATCTCCTGCCCTGAAACTCATGCCCTGAATTTCATGGCCTTGATCTCATGCCCTGAATCTCATGCCCTGAAACTCCTGCCCTGAATCGCCTGCCCTGAAACTCATGTCCTGAATCTCATGCCCTGAAACTCCTGCCCTGAATTTCATGGCCTTGATCTCATGCCCTGAATTTCATGGCCTTGATCTCATGCCCTGAATCTCATGCCCTGAAACTCCTGCGCTGAAAGCCATGCCTTGAAACTAATGCCCTTGATCTCTTGCCCTGAATCTCATGCCCTGAAACTCCTGCCCTGAATATCAAGCGCAGAAACTACTGCCCTGAATCTTATACCCTGAATCTCATAACCTGAATCTCCTACCCTGAATCTCCTGCCCTAAAACTCATGACCTGAATCTCATGCCCTGAAACTCCTGCACTGAAACTCCTGCCCTGAATCTCAAGCCCTGAAACCACAGCCCTGAATCTCATGGCCTGAAACTCCTGCCCTGAATCTCCTCCACTGAAACTCATGCCCTGAATCTCATGCCCTGAATCTCCTGCCCTGAATCTCCTGCCGTGAAACTCATGCCCTGAATAACATGCCCTGAAACTCCTGCCCTGAATCTCCTGCCCTGAAAATCATGCCCTGAATCTCATGCCCTGATTCTCCTGCCCTGAATCTCATGCCCTGAAACTCCTGCACTGAAACTCATGCCCTGAATCTCATGCCCTGATTCTCCTGCCCTGAATCTCATGCCCTGAAACTCCTGCACTGAAACTCATGCCCTGAATCTCATGCCCTGAATCTCCTGCCCTGAATCTCTTGACCTGAAACTCCGGCCCTGAATCTCCTGCACTGAAACTCATGCCCTGAATCTCATGTCCTCATTCTCCTGCCCTGAATCTCCTGCCCTGAAACTCCTGCACTGAATCTCCTGCCCTGAATGTCCTGCCGTAAAACGCTTGCCCTGAATCAAATGCCCTGAAACTCGTGCCCTGAATCTCCTGCCCTGAAACTCCTGCCCTGAATCTCCTGCACTGAAACTCATGCCCTGAATCTCATGCCCTGAAACTCCTGCCCTGAATCTCCTGCCCTGAAACTCATGCCCTGAATTTCATGGCCTTGATCTCATGCCCTGAATCTCATGCCCTGAAACTCCTGCCCTGAAAGTCATGCCTTGAAACTAATGCCCTTGATCTCTTGCCCTGAATCTCATGCCCTGAAACTCCTGCCCTGAATATCAAGCGCAGAAACTACTGCCCTGAATCTTATACCCTGAATCTCATAACCTGAATCTCCTACCCTGAATCTGCTGCCCTAAAACTCATGACCTGAATCTCATGCCCTGAAACTCATGCACTGAAACTCCTGCCCTGAATCTCAAGCCCTGAAACCACAGCCCTGAATCTCATATCCTGAAACTCCGGCCCTGAATCTCCTCCACTGAAACTCATGCCCTGAATCTCATGTACTGATTCTCCTGCCCTGAATCTCATGCCTTGAAACGTCTGCACTGAATCTCCTGCCCTGAAACGCTTGCCCTGAATCAAATGCCCTGAAACTCCTGCCCTGAATCTCTTGCCCTGAAAATCCTGCACTGAAACACATGCCCTGAATCTCATGCCCTGAATCTCCTGCCCTGAATCTCATGCCGTGAAACCTCTGCACTGAATCTCCTGCCCTCAATCTCCTGCCCTGAAACTCATGCCCTGAATTTCATGCCCTGAATCTCCTGCACTGAAACTCCTGCCCTGAATCTCCTGCCCTGAAACGCTTGCCCTGAATCCAATGCCCTGAAACTCCTGCCCTGAATCTCCTGCCCTGATTCTCCTGCCCTGAATCTGATGCCCTGAAACTCTGCACTGAAACTCATACCCTGAATCTCATGCCCTGAATCTCCTGCCCTGAAAGTCATGCCCTGAATTTCATGCCATGAAACTCCTGCACTGAAACTCCTGCCCTGAATCACCTGCCCTGAATCTCTTGACCTGAAACTCCTGCACTGAATCTCCTGCACTGAAACTCATGCCCTGAATCTCATGTCCTGATTCTCCTGCCCTGAATCTCATGCCCTGAAACTTCTGCACTGAAACTCATGCCCTGAATCTCATGCCCTGAATCTCATGCCCTGAATCTCCTGCCCTGAAACTCATGCCCTGAATCTCATGCCCTGAAACTCCTGCCCTGAAACTCCTGCACTGAATCTCCTGCCCTGAATCTCTTGACCCGAAACTCCTGCCCTGAATCTCCTGAACTGAAACTCATGCCCTGAATCTCATGTCCTGATTCTCCTGCCCTGAATCTCATGCCCTGAAACTTCTGCATTGAAACTCATGCCCTGAATCTCATGCCCTGAATCTCATGCCCTGAATCTCCTGCCCTGAAACTCATGCCCTGAATCTCATGCCCTGAATCTCCTGCCCTGAAACTCCTGCACTGAATCTCCTGCCCTGAATCTCCTGCCGTGAAACGCTTGCCCTGAATCAAATGCCCTGAAACTCGTGCCCTGAATCTCCTGCACTGAAACTCATGCCCTGAATCTCATGCCCTGAAACTCCTGCCCTGAATCTCCTGCCCTGAAACTCATGCCCTGAATTTCATGGCCTTGATCTCATGCCCTGAATCTCATGCCCTGAAACTCCTGCCCTGAAAGCCATGCCTTGAAACTAATGCCCTTGATCTCTTGCCCTGAATCTCATGCCCTGAAACTCCTGCCCTGAATATCAAGCGCAGAAACTACTGCCCTGAATCTTATACCCTGAATCTCATAACCTGAATCTCCTACCCTGAATCTGCTGCCCTAAAACTCATGACCTGAATCTCATGCCCTGAAACTCCTGCACTGAAACTCCTGCCCTGAATCTCAAGCCCTGAAACTCCTGCCCTGAATCACCTGCCCTGAATCTCCTGCTCTGAAACTCATGCCCTGAATAACATGCCCTGAAACTCCTGCCCTGAATATCCTGCCCTGAAACTCATGCCCTGAATCTCATGCCCTGAATCTCCTGCCCTGAAACATATGCCCTGAATCTCCTGCCCTGAAACACATGCCCTGAATCTCATACCTTTAAACTCATGCCTTGAATCTCATGCCCAGAATCTCCTGAGCTGAACCTCATGCCCTGAATCTCATGCCCTGAATCTCATGCCCTGAATCTCCTGCCCTGAAACGCTTGCCTTGAATCAAATGCCCTGAAACTCCTGCCCTGAATCTCCTGCCCTGAAACTCCTGCCCTGAATCTCCTGCACTGAAACTCATGCCCTGAATTTCATGCCATGAAACTCCTGCACTGAAACTCCTGCCCTGAATCACCTGCCCTGAATCTCTTGACCCGAAACTCCTGCACTGAATCTCCTGCACTGAAACTCATGCCCTGAATCTCATGTCCTGATTCTCCTGCCCTGAATCTCATGCCCTGAAACTTCTGCACTGAAACTCATGCCCTGAATCTCATGCCCTGAATCTCATGCCCTGAATATCCTGCCCTGAAACTCCTGCCCTGAATCTCTTGACCTGAATCATATGCCCTGACACTCCTGCCCTGAATCTCCTGCACTGAAACTCATGCCCTGAATCTCATGCGATGATTCTTCTGTCCTGAATCTCATGCCCTGAAACTCCTGCACTGAATCTCCTGCCCTGAAACGCTTGCCCTGAATCAAATGCCCTGAAACACCTGCCCTGAATATCCTGCCCTGAAACTCCTGCCCTGAATCTCATGCCCTGAATCTCCTGCCCTGAAACATATGCCCTGAATCTCATGCCCTGAAACACATGCCCTCAATCTCATGCCTTTAAACTCATGCCTTGAATCTCATGCCCAGAATCTCCTGACCTGAATCTCAAGCCCAGAATCTCATGCCCTGAATCTCATGCCCTGAATGTCCTGCACTGAATCTCCTGCCCTGAATCTACTGCCCTGAAACGCTTGCCATGAATCAAATGCCCTGACCCTCCTGCCCTGAATCTCCTGCCCTGATACTCCTGCCCTGAATCTCCTGCACTGAAACTCATGCCCTGAATCTCATGCCCTGATTCTCCTGCCCTGAATCTCATGCCCTGAAACTCCTGCACTGAAAGTCATGCCCTGAATCTCCTGCCCTGAAACTCATGCCCTTAATTTCATGCCATGAAACTCCTGCACTGAAACTCCTGACCTGAATCTCCTGCACTGAAACTCATGCCCTGAATCTCATGTACTGATTCTCCTGCCCTGAATCTCATGCCTTGAAACGTCTGCACTGAATCTCCTGCCCTGAATCTCCTGCCCTGAAACGCTTGCCCTGAATCAAATGCCCTGAAACTCCTGCCCTGAATCTCCTGCCCTGAAAATCCTGCACTGAAACACATGCCCTGAATCTCATGCCCTGAATCTCCTGCCCTGAATCTCATGCCGTGAAACCTCTGCACTGAATCTCCTGCCCTCAATCTCCTGCCCTGAAACTCATGCCCTGAATTTCATGCCCTGAAACTCCTGCACTGAAACTCCTGCCCTGAAATTCCTGTTCCGAATCTCCTGCCCTGAAACTCATGCCCTGATTCACATGCCCTGAAATTCCATCCCTGAATTTCCTGACCTGAAACTCATGCCCTGAATCTCATGCCCTGATATTCCTGCACTGAATCTCCTGCCCTGAAACTCATGTCCTGAATCTCATGCCCTGAAACTCTGCACTGAAACTCATGCCCTGAATCTCATGCCCTGAATCTCCTGCCCTGAAAGTCATGCCCTGAATTTCATGCCATGAAACTCCTGCACTGAAACTCCTGCCCTGAATCACCTGCCCTGAATCTCATGTCCTGATTCTCCTGCCCTGAATCTCCTGCACTGAAACTCATGCCCTGAATCTCATGTCCTGATTCTCCTGCCCTGAATCTCATGCCCTGAATCTCCTGCCCTGAAACTCATGCCCTGAATCTCATGCCCTGAATCTCCTGCCCTGAAACTCCTGCACTGAATCTCATGCCCTGAATCTCATGCCCTGAAACTCCTGCCCTGAATCTCATGCCCTGAAACTCCTGCACTGAAACTCCTGCCCTGAAACTCATGCCCTGAATCTCATGCCCTGAATCTCCTGCCCTGAAACATATGCCCTGAATCTCCTGCCCTGAAACACATGCCCTGAATCTCATGCCTTTAAACTCATGCCTTGAATCTCATGCCCAGAATCTCCTGAGCTGAACCTCATGCCCTGAATCTCATGCCCTGAATCTCATGCCCTGAATCTCCTGCCCTGAAACGCTTGCCTTGAATCAAATGCCCTGAAACTCCTGCCCTGAATCTCCTGCCCTGAAACTCCTGCCCTGAATCTCCTGCACTGAAACTCATGCCCTGAATTTCATGCCATGAAACTCCTGCACTGAAACTCCTGCCCTGAATCTCTTGACCTGAATCATATGCCCTGACACTCCTGCCCTGAATCTCCTGCACTGAAACTCATGCCCTGAATCTCATGCGATGATTCTTCTGTCCTGAATCTCATGCCCTGAAACTCCTGCACTGAATCTCCTGCCCTGAAACGCTTGCCCTGAATCAAATGCCCTGAAACACCTGCCCTGAATATCCTGCCCTGAAACTCCTGCCCTGAATCTCATGCCCTGAATCTCCTGCCCTGAAACATATGCCCTGAATCTCATGCCCTGAAACACATGCCCTCAATCTCATGCCTTTAAACTCATGCCTTGAATCTCATGCCCAGAATCTCCTGACCTGAATCTCAAGCCCAGAATCTCATGCCCTGAATCTCATGCCCTGAATGTCCTGCACTGAATCTCCTGCCCTGAATCTACTGCCCTGAAACGCTTGCCCTGAATCAAATGCCCTGACCCTCCTGCCCTGAATCTCCTGCCCTGATACTCCTGCCCTGAATCTCCTGCACTGAAACTCATGCCCTGAATCTCATGCCCTGATTCTCCTGCCCTGAATCTCATGCCCTGAAACTCCTGCACTGAAAGTCATGCCCTGAATCTCCTGCCCTGAAACTCATGCCCTTAATTTCATGCCATGAAACTCCTGCACTGAAACTCCTGACCTGAATCTCCTGCACTGAAACTCATGCCCTGAATCTCATGTACTGATTCTCCTGCCCTGAATCTCATGCCTTGAAACGTCTGCACTGAATCTCCTGCCCAGAATCTCCTGCCCTGAAACGCTTGCCCTGAATCAAATGCCCTGAAACTCCTGCCCTGAATCTCCTGCCCTGAAAATCCTGCACTGAAACACATGCCCTGAATCTCATGCCCTGAATCTCCTGCCCTGAATCTCATGCCGTGAAACCTCTGCACTGAATCTCCTGCTCTCAATCTCCTGCCCTGAAACTCATGCCCTGAATTTCATGCCCTGAAACTCCTGCACTGAAACTCCTGCCCTGAAATTCCTGTTCCGAATCTCCTGCCTTGAAACTCATGCCCTGATTCACATGCCCTGAAATTCCATCCCTGAATTTCCTGACCTGAAACTCATGCCCTGAATCTCATGCCCTGATATTCCTGCACTGAATCTCCTGCCCTGAAACTCATGTCCTGAATCTCATGCCCTGAAACTCTGCACTGAAACTCATGCCCTGAATCTCATGCCCTGAATCTCCTGCCCTGAAAGTCATGCCCTGAATTTCATGCCATGAAACTCCTGCACTGAAACTCCTGCCCTGAATCACCTGCCCTGAATCTCATGTCCTGATTCTCCTGCCCTGAATCTCCTGCACTGAAACTCATGCCCTGAATCTCATGTCCTGATTCTCCTGCCCTGAATCTCATGCCCTGAATCTCCTGCCCTGAAACTCATGCCCTGAATCTCATGCCCTGAATCTCCTGCCCTGAAACTCCTGCACTGAATCTCATGCCCTGAATCTCATGCCCTGAAACTCCTGCCCTGAATCTCATGCCCTGAAACTCCTGCACTGAAACTCCTGCCCTGAATCTCCTGCACTGAAACTCATGCCCTGAATCTCATGTACTGATTCTCCTGCCCTGAATCTCATGCCTTGAAACGTCTGCACTGAATCTCCTGCCCTGAATCTCCTGCCCTGAAACGCTTGCCCTGAATCAAATGCCCTGAAACTCCTGCCCTGAATCTTCTGCCCTGAAAATCCTGCACTGAAACACATGCCCTGAATCTCATGCCCTGAATCTCATGCCGTGAAACCTCTGCACTGAATCTCCTGCCCTCAATCTCCTGCCCTGAAACTCATGCCCTGAATTTCATGCCCTGAAACTCCTGCACTGAAACTCCTGCCCTGAATCTCCTGCACTGAAACTCCTGCCCTGAATCTCAAGCCCTGAAACCACAGCCCTGAATCTCATATCCTGAAACTCCGGCCCTGAATCTCCTCCACTGAAACTCATGCCCTGAATCTCATGCCCTGATTCTCCTGCCCTGATTCTCATGCCCTGAAACTCCTGCCCTGAATCTCCGGCCCTGAATCTCCTGCCCTGAAACTCATGCCCTGAATAACATGCCCTGAAACTCCTGCCCTGAATATCCTGCCCTGAAACTCATGCCCTGAATCTCATGCCCTGAATCTCCTGCCCTGAAACATATGCCCTGAATCTCCTGCCCTGAAACACATGCCCTGAATCTCATGCCTTTAAACTCATGCCTTGAATCTCATGCCCAGAATCTCCTGAGCTGAACCTCATGCCCTGAATCTCATGCCCTGAATCTCATGCCCTGAAACTCCTGCGCTGAAAGCCATGCCTTGAAACTAATGCCCTTGATCTCTTGCCCTGAATCTCATGCCCTGAAACTCCTGCCCTGAATATCAAGCGCAGAAACTACTGCCCTGAATATCATAACCTGAATCTCCTACCCTGAATCTCCTGCCCTAAAACTCATGACCTGAATCTCATGCCCTGAAACTCCTGCACTGAAACTCCTGCCCTGAATCTCAAGCCCTGAAACCACAGCCCTGAATCTCATGGCCTGAAACTCCTGCCCTGAATCTCCTCCACTGAATCTCATGCCCTGAATCTCATGCCCTGAATCTCCTGCCCTGAATCTCCTGCCGTGAAACTCATGCCCTGAATAACATGCCCTGAAACTCCTGCCCTGAATCTCCTGCCCTGAAAATCATGCCCTGAATCTCATGCCCTGATTCTCCTGCCCTGAATCTCATGCCCTGAAACTCCTGCACTGAAACTCATGCCCTGAATCTCATGCCCTGAATCTCCTGCCCTGAAACTCATGCCCTGAATTTCATGCCATGAAACCCCTGCACTGAAACTCCTGCCCTGAATCACCTGCCCTGAATCTCTTGACCTGAAACTCCGGCCCTGAATCTCCTGCACTGAAACTCATGCCCTGAATCTCATGCCCTGAAACTTCTGCACTGAAACTCATGCCCTGAATCTCATGCCCTGAATCTCATGCCCTGAATATCCTGCCCTGAATCACCTGCCCTGAATCTCTTGACCTGAATCATATGCCCTGAAACTCCTGCCCTGAATCTCCTGCACTGAAACTCATGCCCTGAATCTCATGCGATGATTCTCCTGTCCTGAATCTCATGCCCTGAAACTCCTGCACTGAATCTCCTGCCCTGAAACGCTTGCCCTGAATCAAATGCCCTGAAACACCTGCCCTGAATATCCTGCCCTGAAACTCCTGCCCTGAATCTCATGCCCTGAATCTCCTGCCCTGAAACATATGCCCTGAATCTCATGCCCTGAAACACATGCCCTCAATCTCATGCCTTTAAACTCATGCCTTGAATCTCATGCCCAGAATCTCCTGACCTGAATCTCAAGCCCAGAATCTCATGCCCTGAATCTCATGCCCTGAATGTCCTGCACTGAATCTCCTGCCCTGAATCTACTGCCCTGAAACGCTTGCCCTGAATCAAATGCCCTGAAACTCCTGCCCTGAATCTCCTGCACTGAAACTCATGCCCTGAATCTCATGCCCTGATTCTCCTGCCCTGAATCTCATGCCCTGAAACTCCTGCACTGAAAGTCATGCCCTGAATCTCCTGCCCTCAAACTCATGCCCTTAATTTCATGCCATGAAACTCCTGCACTGAAACTCCTGCCCTGAATCACCTGCTCTGAATCTCTTGACCTGAAACTCCTGCCCTGAATCTCCTGCACTGAAACTCATGCCCTGAATCTCATGTACTGATTCTCCTGCCCTGAATCTCATGCCTTGAAACGTCTGCACTGAATCTCCTGCCCTGAATCTCCTGCCCTGAAACGCTTGCCCTGAATCAAATGCCCTGAAACTCCTGCCCTGAATCTCCTGCCCTGAATCTCATGCCGTGAAACCTCTGCACTGAATCTCCTGCCCTCAATCTCCTGCCCTGAAACTCATGCCCTGAATTTCATGCCCTGAAACTCCTGCACTGAAACTCCTGCCCTGAAATTCCTGTTCCGAATCTCCTGCCCTGAAACTCATGCCCTGATTCACATGCCCTGAAATTCCAACCCTGAATTTCCTGACCTGAAACTCATGCCCTGAATCTAATGCCCTGATATTCCTGCACTGAATCTCCTGCCCTGAAACTCATGTCCTGAATCTCATGCCCTGAAACTCCTGCCCTGAATCTCCTGCCCTGAATATCCTGCCCTGAAACTCCAGCCCTTAAAGTGAAGCTCCGAATCTCATGCCCTGAATCTCCTGCCCTGAAACTCATGTCCTGAATCTCATACCCTGAAACTCATGCCCTGAATCTCCTGCCCTGAAACTCATGCCCTGAATTTCATGGCCTTGATCTCATGCCCTGAATCTCATGCCCTGAAACTCCTGCCCTGAATCGCCTGCCCTGAAACTCATGTCCTGAATCTCATGCCCTGAAACTCCTGCCCTGAATTTCATGGCCTTGATCTCATGCCCTGAATTTCATGGCCTTGATCTCATGCCCTGAATCTCATGCCCTGAAACTCCTGCGCTGAAAGCCATGCCTTGAAACTAATGCCCTTGATCTCTTGCCCTGAATCTCATGCCCTGAAACTCCTGCCCTGAATATCAAGCGCAGAAACTACTGCCCTGCATCTTATACCCTGAATCTCATAACCTGAATCTCCTACCCTGAATCTCCTGCCCTAAAACTCATGACCTGAATCTCATGCCCTGAAACTCCTGCACTGAAACTCCTGCCCTGAATCTCAAGCCCTGAAACCACAGCCCTGAATCTCATGGCCTGAAACTCCTGCCCTGAATCTCCTCCACTGAAACTCATGCCCTGAATCTCATGCCCTGAATCTCCTGCCCTGAATCTCCTGCCGTGAAACTCATGCCCTGAATAACATGCCCTGAAACTCCTGCCCTGAATCTCCTGCCCTGAAAATCATGCCCTGAATCTCATGCCCTGATTCTCCTGCCCTGAATCTCATGCCCTGAAACTCCTGCACTGAAACTCATGCCCTGAATCTCATGCCCTGATTCTCCTGCCCTGAATCTCATGCCCTGAAACTCCTGCACTGAAACTCATGCCCTGAATCTCATGCCCTGAATCTCCTGCCCTGAATCTCTTGACCTGAAACTCCGGCCCTGAATCTCCTGCACTGAAACTCATGCCCTGAATCTCATGTCCTCATTCTCCTGCCCTGAATCTCCTGCCCTGAAACTCCTGCACTGAATCTCCTGCCCTGAATGTCCTGCCGTAAAACGCTTGCCCTGAATCAAATGCCCTGAAACTCGTGCCCTGAATCTCCTGCCCTGAAACTCCTGCCCTGAATCTCCTGCACTGAAACTCATGCCCTGAATCTCATGCCCTGAAACTCCTGCCCTGAATCTCCTGCCCTGAAAGTCATGCCCTGAATTTCATGGCCTTGATCTCATGCCCTGAATCTCATGCCCTGAAACTCCTGCCCTGAAAGCCATGCCTTGAAACTAATGCCCTTGATCTCTTGCCCTGAATCTCATGCCCTGAAACTCCTGCCCTGAATATCAAGCGCAGAAACTACTGCCCTGAATCTTATACCCTGAATCTCATAACCTGAATCTCCTACCCTGAATCTGCTGCCCTAAAACTCATGACCTGAATCTCATGCCCTGAAACTCCTGCACTGAAACTCCTGCCCTGAATCTCAAGCCCTGAAACCACAGCCCTGAATCTCATATCCTGAAACTCCGGCCCTGAATCTCCTCCACTGAAACTCATGCCCTGAATCTCATGACCTGATTCTCCTGCCCTGATTCTCATGCCCTTAATTTAATGCCATGAAACTCCTGCACTGAAACTCCTGCCCTGAATCACCTGCTCTGAATCTCTTGACCTGAAACTCCTGCCCTGAATCTCCTGCACTGAAACTCAGGCCCTGAATCTCATGTACTGATTCTCCTGCCCTGAATCTCATGCCTTGAAACGTCTGCACTGAATCTCCTGCCCTGAAACGCTTGCCCTGAATCAAATGCCCTGAAACTCCTGCCCTGAATCTCCTGCCCTGAAAATCCTGCACTGAAACACATGCCCTGAATGTCATGCCCTGAATCTCCTGCCCTGAATCTCATGCCGTGAAACCTCTGCACTGAATCTCCTGCCCTCAATCTCCTGCCCTGAAACTCATGCCCTGAATTTCATGCCCTGAATCTCCTGCACTGAAACTCCTGCCCTGAATCTCCTGCCCTGAAACCCTTGCCCTGAATCCAATGCCCTGAAACTCCTGCCCTGAATCTCCTGCCCTGATTCACCTGCCCTGAATCTGATGCCCTGAAACTCTGCACTGAAACTCATACCCTGAATCTCATGCCCTGAATCTCCTGCCCTGAAAGTCATGCCCTGAATTTCATGCCATGAAACTCCTGCACTGAAACTCCTGCCCTGAATCACCTGCCCTGAATCTCTTGACCTGAAACTCCTGCACTGAATCTCCTGCACTGAAACTCATGCCCTGAATCTCATGTCCTGATTCTCCTGCCCTGAATCTCATGCACTGAAACTTCTGCACTGAAACTCATGCCCTGAATCTCATGCCCTGAATCTCATGCCCTGAATCTCCTGCCCTGAAACTCATGCCCTGAATCTCATTCCCTGAAACTCCTGCCCTGAAACTCCTGCACTGAATCTCCTGCCCTGAATCTCCTGCCCTGAAACATATGCCCTGAATCTCCTGCCCTGAAACACATGCCCTGAATCTCATGCCTTTAAACTCATGCCTTGAATCTCATGCCCAGAATCTCCTGAGCTGAACCTCATGCCCTGAATCTCATGCCCTGAATCTCATGCCCTGAATCTCCTGCCCTGAATCTCCTGCCCTGAAACGCTTGCCTTGAATCAAATGCCCTGAAACTCCTGCCCTGAATCTCCTGCCCTGAAACTCCTGCCCTGAATCTCCTGCACTGAAACTCATGCCCTGAATTTCATGCCATGAAACTCCTGCACTGAAACTCCTGCCCTGAATCACCTGCCCTGAATCTCTTGACCCGAAACTCCTGCACTGAATCTCCTGCACTGAAACTCATGCCCTGAATCTCATGTCCTGATTCTCCTGCCCTGAATCTCATGCCCTGAAACTTCTGCACTGAAACTCATGCCCTGAATCTCATGCCCTGAATCTCCTGCCCTGAAACACATGCCCTGAATCTCATGCCTTTAAACTCATGCCTTGAATCTCATGCCCAGAATCTCCTGAGCTGAACCTCATGCCCTGAATCTCATGCCCTGAATCTCATGCCCTGAATCTCCTGCCCTGAATCTCCTGCCCTGAAACGCTTGCCTTGAATCAAATGCCCTGAAACTCCTGCCCTGAATCTCCTGCCCTGAAACTCCTGCCCTGAATCTCCTGCACTGAAACTCATGCCCTGAATTTCATGCCATGAAACTCCTGCACTGAAACTCCTGCCCTGAATCACCTGCCCTGAATCTCTTGACCCGAAACTCCTGCACTGAATCTCCTGCACTGAAACTCATGCCCTGAATCTCATGTCCTGATTCTCCTGCCCTGAATCTCATGCCCTGAAACTTCTGCACTGAAACTCATGCCCTGAATCTCATGCCCTGAATCTCATGCCCTGAATATCCTGCCCTGAAACTCCTGCCCTGAATCTCTTGACCTGAATCATATGCCCTGACACTCCTTCCCTGAATCTCCTGCACTGAAACTCATGCCCTGAATCTCATGCGATGATTCTCCTGTCCTGAATCTCATGCCCTGAAACTCCTGCACTGAATCTCCTGCCCTGAAACGCTTGCCCTGAATCAAATGCCCTGAAACACCTGCCCTGAATATCCTGCCCTGAAACTCCTGCCCTGAATCTCATGCCCTGAATCTCCTGCCCTGAAACATATGCCCTGAATCTCATGCCCTGAAAAACATGCCCTCAATCTCATGCCTTTAAACTCATGCCTTGAATCTCATGCCCAGAATCTCCTGACCTGAATCTCAAGCCCAGAATCTCATGCCCTGAATCTCATGCCCTGAATGTCCTGCACTGAATCTCCTGCCCTGAATCTACTGCCCTGAAACGCTTGCCCCGAATCAAATGCCCTGACCCTCCTGCCCTGAATCTCCTGCCCTGATACTCCTGCCCTGAATCTCCTGCACTGAAACTCATGCCCTGAATCTCATGCCCTGATTCTCCTGCCCTGAATCTCATGCCCTGAAACTCCTGCACTGAAAGTCATGCCCTGAATCTCCTGCCCTGAAACTCATGCCCTTAATTTCATGCCATGAAACTCCTGCACTGAAACTCCTGCCCTGAATCTCCTGCACTGAAACTCATGCCCTGAATCTCATGTACTGATTCTCCTGCCCTGAATCTCATGCCTTGAAACGTCTGCACTGAATCTCCTGCCCTGAATCTCCTGCCCTGAAACGCTTGCCCTGAATCAAATGCCCTGAAACTCCTGCCCTGAATCTCCTGCCCTGAAAATCCTGCACTGAAACACATGCCCTGAATCTCATGCCCTGAATCTCATGCCGTGAAACCTCTGCACTGAATCTCCTGCCCTCAATCTCCTGCCCTGAAACTCATGCCCTGAATTTCATGCCCTGAAACTCCTGCACTGAAACTCCTGCCCTGAATCTCCTGCACTGAAACTCATGCCCTGAATCTCATGCCCTGATTCTCCTGCCCTGAATCTCATGCCCTGAAACTCCTGCACTGAAAGTCATGCCCTGAATCTCCTGCCCTGAAACTCATGCCCTTAATTTCATGCCATGAAACTCCTGCACTGAAACTCCTGCCCTGAATCTCCTGCACTGAAACTCATGCCCTGAATCTCATGTACTGATTCTCCTGCCCTGAATCTCATGCCTTGAAACGTCTGCACTGAATCTCCTGCCCTGAATCTCCTGCCCTGAAACGCTTGCCCTGAATCAAATGCCCTGAAACTCCTGCCCTGAATCTCCTGCCCTGAAAATCCTGCACTGAAACACATGCCCTGAATCTCATGCCCTGAATCTCATGCCCTGAAACTCCTGCCCTGAATCTCATGCCGTGAAACCTCTGCACTGAATCTCCTGCCCTCAATCTCCTGCCCTGAAACTCATGCCCTGAATTTCATGCCCTGAAACTCCTGCACTGAAACTCCTGCTCTGAAATTCCTGTTCCGAATCTCCTGCCCTGAAACTCATGCCCTGATTCACATGCCCTGAAATTCCAACCCTGAATTTCCTGACCTGAAACTCATGCCCTGAATCTCATGCCCTGATATTCCTGCACTGAATCTCCTGCCCTGAAACTCATGTCCTGAATCTCATGCCCTGAAACTCTGCACTGAAACTCATGCCCTGAATCTCATGCCCTGAATCTCCTGCCCTGAAAGTCATGCCCTGAATTTCATGCCATGAAACTCCTGCACTGAAACTCCTGCCCTGAATCACCTGCCCTGAATCTCATGTCCTGATTCTCCTGCCCTGAATCTCCTGCACTGAAACTCATGCCCTGAATCTCATGTCCTGATTCTCCTGCCCTGAATCTCATGCCCTGAATCTCCTGCCCTGAAACTCATGCCCTGAATCTCATGCCCTGAATCTCCTGCCCTGAAACTCCTGCACTGAATCTCCTGCCCTGAATCTCCTGCCGTGAAACGCTTGCCCTGAATCAAATGCCCTGAAACTCGTGCCCTGAATCACCTGCCCTGAAACTCCTGCCCTGAATCTCCTGCACTGAAACTCATGCCCTGAATCTCATGCCCTGAAGCTCCTGCCCTGAATCTCATGCCCTGAAACTCCTGCACTGAAACTCCTGCCCTGAATCTCCTGCACTGAAACTCATGCCCTGAATCTCATGTACTGATTCTCCTGCCCTGAATCTCATGCCTTGAAACGTCTGCACTGAATCTCCTGCCCTGAATCTCCTGCCCTGAAACGCTTGCCCTGAATCAAATGCCCTGAAACTCCTGCCCTGAATCTTCTGCCCTGAAAATCCTGCACTGAAACACATGCCCTGAATCTCATGCCCTGAATCTCATGCCGTGAAACCTCTGCACTGAATCTCCTGCCCTCAATCTCCTGCCCTGAAACTCATGCCCTGAATTTCATGCCCTGAAACTCCTGCACTGAAACTCCTGCCCTGAATCTCCTGCACTGAAACTCATGCCCTGAATCTCATGCCCTGATTCTCCTGCCCTGAATGTCATGCCCTGAAACTCCTGCACTGAAAGTCATGCCCTGAATCTCCTGCCCTGAAACTCATGCCCTTAATTTCATGCCATGAAACTCCTGCACTGAAACTCCTGCCCTGAATCTCCTGCACTGAAACTCATGCCCTGAATCTCATGTACTGATTCTCCTGCCCTGAATCTCATGCCTTGAAACGTCTGCACTGAATCTCCTGCCCTGAATCTCCTGCCCTGAAACGCTTGCCCTGAATCAAATGCCCTGAAACTCCTGCCCTGAATCTCCTGCCCTGAAAATCCTGCACTGAAACACATGCCCTGAATCTCATGCCCTGAATCTCCTGCCCTGAATCTCATGCCGTGAAACCTCTGCACTGAATCTCCTGCCCTCAATCTCCTGCCCTGAAACTCATGCCCTGAATTTCATGCCCTGAAACTCCTGCACTGAAACTCCTGCTCTGAAATTCCTGTTCCGAATCTCCTGCCCTGAAACTCATGCCCTGATTCACATGCCCTGAAATTCCAACCCTGAATTTCCTGACCTGAAACTCATGCCCTGAATCTCATGCCCTGATATTCCTGCACTGAATCTCCTGCCCTGAAACTCATGTCCTGAATCTCAAGCCCTGAAACTCTGCACTGAAACTCATGCCCTGAATCTCATGCCCTGAATCTCCTGCCCTGAAAGTCATGCCCTGAATTTCATGCCATGAAACTCCTGCACTGAAACTCCTGCCCTGAATCACCTGCCCTGAATCTCATGTCCTGATTCTCCTGCCCTGAATCTCCTGCACTGAAACTCATGCCCTGAATCTCATGTCCTGATTCTCCTGCCCTGAATCTCATGCCCTGAATCTCCTGCCCTGAAACTCATGCCCTGAATCTCATGCCCTGAATCTCCTGCCCTGAAACTCCTGCACTGAATCTCCTGCCCTGAATCTCCTGCCGTGAAACGCTTGCCCTGAATCAAATGCCCTGAAACTCGTGCCCTGAATCACCTGCCCTGAAACTCCTGCCCTGAATCTCCAGCACTGAAACTCATGCCCTGAATCTCATGCCCTGAAACTCCTGCCCTGAATCTCATGCCCTGAAACTCCTGCACTGAAACTCCTGCCCTGAATCTCCTGCACTGAAACTCATGCCCTGAATCTCATGTACTGATTCTCCTGCCCTGAATCTCATGCCTTGAAACGTCTGCACTGAATCTCCTGCCCTGAATCTCCTGCCCTGAAACGCTTGCCCTGAATCAAATGCCCTGAAACTCCTGCCCTGAATCTTCTGCCCTGAAAATCCTGCACTGAAACACATGCCCTGAATCTCATGCCGTGAAACCTCTGCACTGAATCTCCTGCCCTCAATCTCCTGCCCTGAAACTCATGCCCTGAATTTCATGCCCTGAAACTCCTGCACTGAAACTCCTGCCCTGAATCTCCTGCCCTGAAACTCCTGCCCTGAATCTCCTGCCCTGAAACTCCTGCCCTGAATCTCCTGCACTGAAACTCATGCCCTGAATCTCATGCCCTGATTCTAATGCCCTGAATCTGATGCCCTGAAACTCTGCACTGAAACTCATGCCCTGAATCTCATGCCCTGAATCTCCTGCCCTGAAAGTCATGCCCTGAATTTCATGCCATGAAACTCCTGCACTGAAACTCCTGCCCTGAATCACCTGCCCTGAATCTCTTGACCTGAAACTCCTGCACTGAATCTCCTGCACTGAAACTCATGCCCTGAATCTCATGTCCTGATTCTCCTGCCCTGAATCTCATGCCCTGAAACTTCTGCACTGAAACTCATGCCCTGAATCTCATGCCCTGAATCTCATGCCCTGAATCTCCTGCCCTGAAACTCATGCCCTGAATGTCCTGCCCTGAATCTCCTGCCCTGAAACTCCTGCACTGAATCTCCTGCCCTGAATCTCCTGCCCTGAATCTCTTGACCCGAAACTCCTGCCCTGAATCTCCTGAACTGAAACTCATGCCCTGAATCTCATGTCCTGATTCTCCTGCCCTGAATCTCATGCGCTGAAACTTCTGCACTGAAACTCATGCCCTGAATCTCATGCCCTGAATCTCATGCCCTGAATCTCCTGCCCTGAAACTCATGCCCTGAATCTCATGCCCTGAATCTCCTGCCCTGAAACTCCTGCACTGAATCTCCTGCCCTGAATCTCCTGCCATGAAACGCTTGCCCTGAATCAAATGCCCTGAAACTCGTGCCCTGAATCTCCTGCCCTGAAACTCCTGCCCTGAATCTCCTGCACTGAAACTCATGCCCTGAATCTCATACCCTGAAACTCCTGCCCTGAATCTCCTGCCCTGAATCTCATGCCCTGAATTTCATGGCCTTGATCTCATGCCCTGAATCTCATGCCCTGAAACTCCTGCCCTGAAAGCCATGCCTTGAAACTAATGCCCTTGATCTCTTGCCCTGAATCTCATGCCCTGAAACTCCTGCCCTGAATATCAAGCGCAGAAACTACTGCCCTGAATCTTACACCCTGAATCTCATAACCTGAATCTCCTACCCTGAATCTGCTGCCCTAAAACTCATGACCTGAATTTCATGCCCTGAAACTCCTGCACTGAAACTCCTGCCCTGAATCTCAAGCCCTGAAACCACAGCCCTGAATCTCATATCCTGAAACTCCGGCCCTGAATCTCCTCCACTGAAACTCATGCCCTGAATCTCATGCCCTGATTCTCCTGCCCTGATTCTCATGCCCTGAAACTCCTGCCCTGAATCTCCTGCCCTGAATCTCCTGCCCTGAAACTCATGCCCTGAATAACATGCCCTGAAACTCCTGCCCTGAATATCCTGCCCTGAAACTCATGCCCTGAATCTCATGCCCTGAATCTCCTGCCCTGAAACATATGCCCTAAATCTCCTGCCCTGAAACACATGCCCTGAATCTCATGCCATTAAACTCATGCCTTGAATCTCATGCCCAGAATCTCCTGAGCTGAACCTCATGCCCTGAATCTCATGCCCTGAATCTCATGCCCTGAATCTCCTGCACTGAATCTCCTGCCCTGAATCTCCTGCCCTGAAACGCTTGCCTTGAATCAAATGCCCTGAAACTCCTGCCCTGAATCTCCTGCCCTGAAACTCCTGCCCTGAATCTCCTGCACTGAAACTCATGCCCTGAATCTCATGCCCTGATTCTCCTGCCCTGAATCTCATGCCCTGAAACTCTGCACTGAAACTCATGCCCTGAATCTCCTGCCCTGAAACTCATGCCCTGAATTTCATGCCATGAAACTCCTGCACTGAAACTCCTGCCCTGAATTACCTGCCCTGAATCTCTTGACCCGAAACTCCTGCACTGAATCTCCTGCACTGAAACTCATGCCCTGAATCTCATGTCCTGATTCTCCTGCCCTGAATCTCATGCCCTGAAACTTCTGCACTGAAACTCATGCCCTGAATCTCATGCCCTGAATCTCATGCCCTGAATATCCTGCCCTGAAACTCCTGCCCTGAATCTCATGCCCTGAATCTCCTGTCCTGAATCATATGCCCTGAATCTCCTGCCCTGAATCACCTGCCCTGAATCTCTTGACCTGAATCATATGCCCTGAAACTCCTGCCCTGAATCTCCTGCACTGAAACTCATGCCCTGAATCTCATGCGATGATTCTCCTGTCCTGAATCTCATGCCCTGAAACTCCTGCACTGAATCTCCTGCCCTGAAACGCTTGCCCTGAATCAAATGCCCTGAAACACCTGCCCTGAATATCCTGCCCTGAAACTCCTGCCCTGAATCTCATGCCCTGAATCTCCTGCCCTGAAACATATGCCCTGAATCTCATGCCCTGAAACACATGCCCTCAATCTCATGCCTTTAAACTCAAGCCTTGAATCTCATGCCCAGAATCTCCTGACCTGAATCTCAAGCCCAGAATCTCATGCCCTGAATCTCATGCCCTGAATGTCCTGCACTGAATCTCCTGCCCTGAATCTACTGCCCTGAAACGCTTGCCCTGAATCTAATGCCCTGAAACTCCTGCCCTGAATCTCCTGCCCTGAAACTCCTGCCCTGAATCTCCTGCACTGAAACTCATGCCCTGAATCTCATGCCCTGATTCTCCTGCCCTGAATCTCATGCCCTGAAACTCCTGCACTGAAAGTCATGCCCTGAATCTCCTGCCCTGAAACTCATGCCCTTAATTTCATGCCATGAAACTCCTGCACTGAAACACCTGCCCTGAATCACCTGCTCTGAATCTCTTGACCTGAAACTCCTGCCCTGAATCTCCTGCACTGAAACTCATGCCCTGAATCTCATGTACTGATTCTCCTGCCCTGAATCTCATGCCTTGAAACGTCTGCACTGAATCTCCTGCCCTGAATCTCCTGCCCTGAAACGCTTGCCCTGAATCAAATGCCCTGAAACTCCTGCCCTGAATCTCCTGCCCTGAAAATCCTGCACTGAAACACATGCCCTGAATCTCATGCCCTGAATCTCCTGCCCTGAATCTCATGCCGTGAAACCTCTGCACTGAATCTCCTGCCCTCAATCTCCTGCCCTGAAACTAATGCCCTGAATTTCATGCCCTGAAACTCCTGCACTGAAACTCCTGCCCTGAAATTCCTGTTCCGAATCTCCTGCCCTAAAACTCATGCCCTGATTCACATGCCCTGAAATTCCAACCATGAATTTCCTGAACTGAAACTCATGCCCTGAATCTCATGCCCTGATATTCCTGCACTGAATCTCCTGCCCTGAAACTCATGTCCTGAATCTCATGCCCTGAAACTCCTGCCCTGAATCTCCTGCCCTGAAACTCATGCCCTGAATTTCATGGCCTTGATCTCATGCCCTGAATCTCATGCCCTGAAACTCATGCCCTGAATCTCCTGCCCTGCAACTCATGCCCTGAATCTCATGCTCTGAAATTTCTGCCCTGAAACTCCAGCCCTTAAAGTGAAGCTCCGAATCTCATGCCCTGAATCTCCTGCCCTGAATCTCCTGCCCTGAAACTCATGTCCTGAATCTCATACCCTGAAACTCCTGCCCTGAATCTCCTCCACTGAAACTCATGCCCTGAATCTCATGACCTGATTCTCCTGCCCTAATTCTCATGCCCTTAATTTCATGCCATGAAACTCCTGCACTGAAACTCCTGCCCTGAATCACCTGCTCTGAATCTCTTGACCTGAAACTCCTGCCCTGAATCTCCTGCACTGAAACTCAGGCCCTGAATCTCATGTACTGATTCTCCAGCCCTGAATCTCATGCCTTGAAACGTCTGCACTGAATCTCCTGCCCTGAATCTCCTGCCCTGAAACGCTTGCCCTGAATCAAATGCCCTGAAACTCCTGCCCTGAATCTCCTGCCCTGAAACTCCTGCCCCGAATCTCCTGCACTGAAACTCATGCCCTGAATCTCATGCCCTGATTCTCCTGCCCTGAATCTGATGCCCTGAAACTCTGCACTGAAACTCATGCCCTGAATCTCATGCCCTGAATCTCCTGCCCTGAAAGTCATGCCCTGAATTTCATGCCATGAAACTCCTGGACTGAAACTCCTGCCCTGAATCACCTGCCCTGAATCTCTTGACCTGAAACTCCTGCACTGAATCTCCTGCACTGAAACTCATGCCCTGAATCTCATGTCCTGATTCTCCTGCCCTGAATCTCATGCCCTGAAACTCTGCACTGAAACTCATGCCCTGAATCGCCTGCCCTGAAACTCATGCCCTGAATCTCCTGCCCTGAAACATATGCCCTGAATCTCATGCCCTGAAACACATGCCCTCAATCTCATGCCTTTAAACTCATGCCTTGAATCTCATGCCCAGAATCTCCTGACCTGAATCTCAAGCCCAGAATCTCATGCCCTGAATCTCATGCCCTGAATGTCCTGCACTGAATCTCCTGCCCTGAATCTACTGCCCTGAAACGCTTGCCCTGAATCAAATGCCCTGACCCTCCTGCCCTGAATCTCCTGCCCTGATACTCCTGCCCTGAATCTCCTGCACTGAAACTCATGCCCTGAATCTCATGCCCTGATTCTCCTGCCCTGAATCTCATGCCCTGAAACTCCTGCACTGAAAGTCATGCCCTGAATCTCCTGCCCTGAAACTCATGCCCTTAATTTCATGCCATGAAACTCCTGCACTGAAACTCCTGCCCTGAATTACCTGCCCTGAATCTCTTGACCCGAAACTCCTGCACTGAATCTCCTGCACTGAAACTCATGCCCTGAATCTCATGTCCTGATTCTCCTGCCCTGAATCTCATGCCCTGAAACTTCTGCACTGAAACTCATGCCCTGAATCTCATGCCCTGAATCTCATGCCCTGAATATCCTGCCCTGAAACTCCTGCCCTGAATCTCATGCCCTGAATCTCCTGTCCTGAATCATATGCCCTGAATCTCCTGCCCTGAATCACCTGCCCTGAATCTCTTGACCTGAATCATATGCCCTGAAACTCCTGCCCTGAATCTCCTGCACTGAAACTCATGCCCTGAATCTCATGCGATGATTCTCCTGTCCTGAATCTCATGCCCTGAAACTCCTGCACTGAATCTCCTGCCCTGAAACGCTTGCCCTGAATCAAATGCCCTGAAACACCTGCCCTGAATATCCTGCCCTGAAACTCCTGCCCTGAATCTCATGCCCTGAATCTCCTGCCCTGAAACATAGCCCTGAATCTCATGCCCTGAATCTCATGCCCTGAATCTCCTGCCCTGAAACTCATGCCCTGAATGTCCTGCCCTGAATCTCCTGCCCTGAAACTCCTGCACTGAATCTCCTGCCCTGAATCTCCTGCCCTGAATCTCTTGACCCGAAACTCCTGCCCTGAATCTCCTGAACTGAAACTCATGCCCTGAATCTCATGTCCTGATTCTCCTGCCCTGAATCTCATGCGCTGAAACTTCTGCACTGAAACTCATGCCCTGAATCTCATGCCCTGAATCTCATGCCCTGAATCTCCTGCCCTGAAACTCATGCCCTGAATCTCATGCCCTGAATCTCCTGCCCTGAAACTCCTGCACTGAATCTCCTGCCCTGAATCTCCTGCCATGAAACGCTTGCCCTGAATCAAATGCCCTGAAACTCGTGCCCTGAATCTCCTGCCCTGAAACTCCTGCCCTGAATCTCCTGCACTGAAACTCATGCCCTGAATCTCATACCCTGAAACTCCTGCCCTGAATCTCCTGCCCTGAATCTCATGCCCTGAATTTCATGGCCTTGATCTCATGCCCTGAATCTCATGCCCTGAAACTCCTGCCCTGAAAGCCATGCCTTGAAACTAATGCCCTTGATCTCTTGCCCTGAATCTCATGCCCTGAAACTCCTGCCCTGAATATCAAGCGCAGAAACTACTGCCCTGAATCTTACACCCTGAATCTCATAACCTGAATCTCCTACCCTGAATCTGCTGCCCTAAAACTCATGACCTGAATTTCATGCCCTGAAACTCCTGCACTGAAACTCCTGCCCTGAATCTCAAGCCCTGAAACCACAGCCCTGAATCTCATATCCTGAAACTCCGGCCCTGAATCTCCTCCACTGAAACTCATGCCCTGAATCTCATGCCCTGATTCTCCTGCCCTGATTCTCATGCCCTGAAACTCCTGCCCTGAATCTCCTGCCCTGAATCTCCTGCCCTGAAACTCATGCCCTGAATAACATGCCCTGAAACTCCTGCCCTGAATATCCTGCCCTGAAACTCATGCCCTGAATCTCATGCCCTGAATCTCCTGCCCTGAAACATATGCCCTAAATCTCCTGCCCTGAAACACATGCCCTGAATCTCATGCCTTTAAACTCATGCCTTGAATCTCATGCCCAGAATCTCCTGAGCTGAACCTCATGCCCTGAATCTCATGCCCTGAATCTCATGCCCTGAATCTCCTGCACTGAATCTCCTGCCCTGAATCTCCTGCCCTGAAACGCTTGCCTTGAATCAAATGCCCTGAAACTCCTGCCCTGAATCTCCTGCCCTGAAACTCCTGCCCTGAATCTCCTGCACTGAAACTCATGCCCTGAATCTCATGCCCTGATTCTCCTGCCCTGAATCTCATGCCCTGAAACTCTGCACTGAAACTCATGCCCTGAATCTCCTGCCCTGAAACTCATGCCCTGAATTTCATGCCATGAAACTCCTGCACTGAAACTCCTGCCCTGAATTACCTGCCCTGAATCTCTTGACCCGAAACTCCTGCACTGAATCTCCTGCACTGAAACTCATGCCCTGAATCTCATGTCCTGATTCTCCTGCCCTGAATCTCATGCCCTGAAACTTCTGCACTGAAACTCATGCCCTGAATCTCATGCCCTGAATCTCATGCCCTGAATATCCTGCCCTGAAACTCCTGCCCTGAATCTCATGCCCTGAATCTCCTGCCCTGAATCATATGCCCTGAATCTCCTGCCCTGAATCACCTGCCCTGAATCTCTTGACCTGAATCATATGCCCTGAAACTCCTGCCCTGAATCTCCTGCACTGAAACTCATGCCCTGAATCTCATGCGATGATTCTCCTGTCCTGAATCTCATGCCCTGAAACTCCTGCACTGAATCTCCTGCCCTGAAACGCTTGCCCTGAATCAAATGCCCTGAAACACCTGCCCTGAATATCCTGCCCTGAAACTCCTGCCCTGAATCTCATGCCCTGAATCTCCTGCCCTGAAACATATGCCCTGAATCTCATGCCCTGAAACACATGCCCTCAATCTCATGCCTTTAAACTCAAGCCTTGAATCTCATGCCCAGAATCTCCTGACCTGAATCTCAAGCCCAGAATCTCATGCCCTGAATCTCATGCCCTGAATGTCCTGCACTGAATCTCCTGCCCTGAATCTACTGCCCTGAAACGCTTGCCCTGAATCTAATGCCCTGAAACTCCTGCCCTGAATCTCCTGCCCTGAAACTCCTGCCCTGAATCTCCTGCACTGAAACTCATGCCCTGAATCTCATGCCCTGATTCTCCTGCCCTGAATCTCATGCCCTGAAACTCCTGCACTGAAAGTCATGCCCTGAATCTCCTGCCCTGAAACTCATGCCCTTAATTTCATGCCATGAAACTCCTGCACTGAAACACCTGCCCTGAATCACCTGCTCTGAATCTCTTGACCTGAAACTCCTGCCCTGAATCTCCTGCACTGAAACTCATGCCCTGAATCTCATGTACTGATTCTCCTGCCCTGAATTTCATGCCTTGAAACGTCTGCACTGAATCTCCTGCCCTGAATCTCCTGCCCTGAAACGCTTGCCCTGAATCAAATGCCCTGAAACTCCTGCCCTGAATCTCCTGCCCTGAAAATCCTGCACTGAAACACATGCCCTGAATCTCATGCCCTGAATCTCCTGCCCTGAATCTCATGCCGTGAAACCTCTGCACTGAATCTCCTGCCCTCAATCTCCTGCCCTGAAACTAATGCCCTGAATTTCATGCCCTGAAACTCCTGCACTGAAACTCCTGCCCTGAAATTCCTGTTCCGAATCTCCTGCCCTAAAACTCATGCCCTGATTCACATGCCCTGAAATTCCAACCATGAATTTCCTGAACTGAAACTCATGCCCTGAATCTCATGCCCTGATATTCCTGCACTGAATCTCCTGCCCTGAAACTCCTGCCCTGAAACTCATGTCCTGAATCTCATACCCTGAAACTCCTGCCCTGAATCTCCTCCACTGAAACTCATGCCCTGAATCTCATGACCTGATTCTCCTGCCCTAATTCTCATGCCCTTAATTTCATGCCATGAAACTCCTGCACTGAAACTCCTGCCCTGAATCACCTGCTCTGAATCTCTTGACCTGAAACTCCTGCCCTGAATCTCCTGCACTGAAACTCAGGCCCTGAATCTCATGTACTGATTCTCCTGCCCTGAATCTCATGCCTTGAAACGTCTGCACTGAATCTCCTGCCCTGAATCTCCTGCCCTGAAACGCTTGCCCTGAATCAAATGCCCTGAAACTCCTGCCCTGAATCTCCTGCCCTGAAACTCCTGCCCTGAATCTCCTGCACTGAAACTCATGCCCTGAATCTCATGCCCTGATTCTCCTGCCCTGAATCTGATGCCCTGAAACTCTGCACTGAAACTCATGCCCTGAATCTCATGCCCTGAATCTCCTGCCCTGAAAGTCATGCCCTGAATTTCATGCCATGAAACTCCTGGACTGAAACTCCTGCCCTGAATCACCTGCCCTGAATCTCTTGACCTGAAACTCCTGCACTGAATCTCCTGCACTGAAACTCATGCCCTGAATCTCATGTCCTGATTCTCCTGCCCTGAATCTCATGCCCTGAAACTCTGCACTGAAACTCATGCCCTGAATCTCCTGCCCTGAAACTCATGCCCTGAATCTCCTGCCCTGAAACATATGCCCTGAATCTCATGCCCTGAAACACATGCCCTCAATCTCATGCCTTTAAACTCATGCCTTGAATCTCATGCCCAGAATCTCCTGACCTGAATCTCAAGCCCAGAATCTCATGCCCTGAATCTCCTGCCCTGATACTCCTGCCCTGAATCTCCTGCACTGAAACTCATGCCCTGAATCTCATGCCCTGATTCTCCTGCCCTGAATCTCATGCCCTGAAACTCCTGCACTGAAAGTCATGCCCTGAATCTCCTGCCCTGAAACTCATGCCCTTAATTTCATGCCATGAAACTCCTGCACTGAAACTCCTGCCCTGAATCTCCTGCACTGAAACTCATGCCCTGAATCTCATGTACTGATTCTCCTGCCCTGAATCTCATGCCTTGAAACGCTTGCCCTGAATCAAATGCCCTGAAACTCCTGCCCTGAATCTCCTGCCCTGAAAATCCTGCACTGAAACACATGCCCTGAATCTCATGCCCTGAATCTCCTGCCCTGAATCTCATGCCGTGAAACCTCTGCACTGAATCTCCTGCCCTCAATCTCCTGCCCTGAAACTCATGCCCTGAATTTCATGCCCTGAAACTCCTGCACTGAAACTCCTGCCCTGAAATTCCTGTTCCGAATCTCCTGCCCTGAAACTCATGCCCTGATTCACATGCCATGAAATTCCAACCCTGAATTTCCTGACCTGAAACTCATGCCCTGAATCTCATGCCCTGATATTCCTGCACTGAATCTCCTGCCCTGAAACTCATGTCCTGAATCTCATGCCCTGAAACTCTGCACTGAAACTCATGCCCTGAATCTCATGCCCTGAATCTCCTGCCCTGAAAGTCATGCCCTGAATTTCATGCCATGAAACTCCTGCACTGAAACTCCTGCCCTGAATCACCTGCCCTGAATCTCATGTCCTGATTCTCCTGCCCTGAATCTCCTGCACTGAAACTCATGCCCTGAATCTCGTCCTGATTCTCCTGCCCTGAATCTCATGCCCTGAATCTCCTGCCCTGAAACTCATGCCCTGAATCTCATGCCCTGAATCTCCTGCCCTGAAACTCATGCCCTGAATTTCATGGCCTTGATCTCATGCCCTGAATCTCATGCCCTGAAACTCATGCCCTGAATCTCCTGCCCTGCAACTCATGCCCTGAATCTCATGCTCTGAAATTTCTGCCCTGAAACTCCAGCCCTTAAAGTGAAGCTCCGAATCTCATGCCCTGAATCTCCTGCCCTGAATCTCCTGCCCTGAAACTCATGTCCTGAATCTCATACCCTGAAACTCCTGCCCTGAATCTCCTCCACTGAAACTCATGCCCTGAATCTCATGACCTGATTCTCCTGCCCTGATTCTCATGCCCTTAATTTCATGCCATGAAACTCCTGCACTGAAACTCCTGCCCTGAATCACCTGCTCTGAATCTCTTGACCTGAAACTCCTGCCCTGAATCTCCTGCACTGAAACTCAGGCCCTGAATCTCATGTACTGATTCTCCTGCCCTGAATCTCATGCCTTGAAACGTCTGCACTGAATCTCCTGCCCTGAATCTCCTGCCCTGAAACGCTTGCCCTGAATCAAATGCCCTGAAACTCCTGCCCTGAATCTCCTGCCCTGAAACTCCTGCCCTGAATCTCCTGCACTGAAACTCATGCCCTGAATCTCATGCCCTGATTCTCCTGCCCTGAATCTGATGCCCTGAAACTCTGCACTGAAACTCATGCCCTGAATCTCATGCCCTGAATCTCCTGCCCTGAAAGTCATGCCCTGAATTTCATGCCATGAAACTCCTGGACTGAAACTCCTGCCCTGAATCACCTGCCCTGAATCTCTTGACCTGAAACTCCTGCACTGAATCTCCTGCACTGAAACTCATGCCCTGAATCTCATGTCCTGATTCTCCTGCCCTGAATCTCATGCCCTGAAACTCTGCACTGAAACTCATGCCCTGAATCTCCTGCCCTGAAACTCATGCCCTGAATCTCCTGCCCTGAAACATATGCCCTGAATCTCATGCCCTGAAACACATGCCCTCAATCTCATGCCTTTAAACTCATGCCTTGAATCTCATGCCCAGAATCTCCTGACCTGAATCTCAAGCCCAGAATCTCATGCCCTGAATCTCCTGCCCTGATACTCCTGCCCTGAATCTCCTGCACTGAAACTCATGCCCTGAATCTCATGCCCTGATTCTCCTGCCCTGAATCTCATGCCCTGAAACTCCTGCACTGAAAGTCATGCCCTGAATCTCCTGCCCTGAAACTCATGCCCTTAATTTCATGCCATGAAACTCCTGCACTGAAACTCCTGCCCTGAATCTCCTGCACTGAAACTCATGCCCTGAATCTCATGTACTGATTCTCCTGCCCTGAATCTCATGCCTTGAAACGCTTGCCCTGAATCAAATGCCCTGAAACTCCTGCCCTGAATCTCCTGCCCTGAAAATCCTGCACTGAAACACATGCCCTGAATCTCATGCCCTGAATCTCCTGCCCTGAATCTCATGCCGTGAAACCTCTGCACTGAATCTCCTGCCCTCAATCTCCTGCCCTGAAACTCATGCCCTGAATTTCATGCCCTGAAACTCCTGCACTGAAACTCCTGCCCTGAAATTCCTGTTCCGAATCTCCTGCCCTGAAACTCATGCCCTGATTCACATGCCATGAAATTCCAACCCTGAATTTCCTGACCTGAAACTCATGCCCTGAATCTCATGCCCTGATATTCCTGCACTGAATCTCCTGCCCTGAAACTCATGTCCTGAATCTCATGCCCTGAAACTCTGCACTGAAACTCATGCCCTGAATCTCATGCCCTGAATCTCCTGCCCTGAAAGTCATGCCCTGAATTTCATGCCATGAAACTCCTGCACTGAAACTCCTGCCCTGAATCACCTGCCCTGAATCTCATGTCCTGATTCTCCTGCCCTGAATCTCCTGCACTGAAACTCATGCCCTGAATCTCGTCCTGATTCTCCTGCCCTGAATCTCATGCCCTGAATCTCCTGCCCTGAAACTCATGCCCTGAATCTCATGCCCTGAATCTCCTGCCCTGAAACTCATGCCCTGAATTTCATGGCCTTGATCTCATGCCCTGAATCTCATGCCCTGAAACTCATGCCCTGAATCTCCTGCCCTGCAACTCATGCCCTGAATCTCATGCTCTGAAATTTCTGCCCTGAAACTCCAGCCCTTAAAGTGAAGCTCCGAATCTCATGCCCTGAATCTCCTGCCCTGAATCTCCTGCCCTGAAACTCATGTCCTGAATCTCATACCCTGAAACTCCTGCCCTGAATCTCCTCCACTGAAACTCATGCCCTGAATCTCATGACCTGATTCTCCTGCCCTGATTCTCATGCCCTTAATTTCATGCCATGAAACTCCTGCACTGAAACTCCTGCCCTGAATCACCTGCTCTGAATCTCTTGACCTGAAACTCCTGCCCTGAATCTCCTGCACTGAAACTCAGGCCCTGAATCTCATGTACTGATTCTCCTGCCCTGAATCTCATGCCTTGAAACGTCTGCACTGAATCTCCTGCCCTGAATCTCCTGCCCTGAAACGCTTGCCCTGAATCAAATGCCCTGAAACTCCTGCCCTGAATCTCCTGCCCTGAAAACCTGCACTGAAACACATGCCCTGAATCTCATGCCCTGAATCTCCTGCCCTGAATCTCATGCCGTGAAACCTCTGCACTGAATCTCCTGCCCTGAATCTCCTGCCCTGAAACTCATGCCCTGAATTTCATGCCCTGAATCTCCTGCACTGAAACTCCTGCCCTGAATCTCCTGCCCTGAAACGCTTGCCCTGAATCCAATGCCCTGAAACTCCTGCCCTGAATCTCCTGCCCTGAAACTCCTGCCCTGAATCTCCTGCACTGAAACTCATGCCCTGAATCTCATGCCCTGATTCTCCTGCCCTGAATCTGATGCCCTGAAACTCTGCACTGAAACTCATGCCCTGAATCTCATGCCCTGAATCTCCTGCACTGAAACTCATGCCCTGAATCTCATGCCCTGAATCTCATGCCCTGAATATCCTGCCCTGAAACTCCTGCCCTGAATCTCATGCCCTGAATCTCCTGCCCTGAATCATATGCCCTGAATCTCCTGCCCTGAATCACCTGCCCTGAATCTCTTGACCTGAATCATATGCCATGAAACTCCTGCCCTGAATCTCCTGCACTGAAACTCATGCCCTGAATCTCATGCGATGATTCTCCTGTCCTGAATCTCATGCCCTGAAACTCCTGCACTGAATCTCCTGCCCTGAAACGCTTGCCCTGAATCAAATGCCCTGAAACACCTGCCCTGAATATCCTGCCCTGAAACTCCTGCCCTGAATCTCATGCCCTGAATCTCCTGCCCTGAAACATATGCCCTGAATCTCATGCCCTGAAACACATGCCCTCAATCTCATGCCTTTAAACTCAAGCCTTGAATCTCATGCCCAGAATCTCCTGACCTGAATCTCAAGCCCAGAATCTCATGCCCTGAATCTCATGCCCTGAATGTCCTGCACTGAATCTCCTGCCCTGAATCTACTGCCCTGAAACGCTTGCCCTGAATCTAATGCCCTGAAACTCCTGCCCTGAATCTCCTGCCCTGAAACTCCTGCCCTGAATCTCCTGCACTGAAACTCATGCCCTGAATCTCATGCCCTGATTCTCCTGCCCTGAATCTCATGCCCTGAAACTCCTGCACTGAAAGTCATGCCCTGAATCTCCTGCCCTGAAACTCATGCCCTTAATTTCATGCCATGAAACTCCTGCACTGAAACACCTGCCCTGAATCACCTGCTCCGAATCTCTTGACCTGAAACTCCTGCCCTGAATCTCCTGCACTGAAACTCATGCCCTGAATCTCATGTACTGATTCTCCTGCCCTGAATCTCATGCCTTGAAACGTCTGCACTGAATCTCCTGCCCTGAATCTCCTGCCCTGAAACGCTTGCCCTGAATCAAATGCCCTGAAACTCCTGCCCTGAATCTCCTGCCCTGAAAATCCTGCACTGAAACACATGCCCTGAATCTCATGCCCTGAATCTCCTGCCCTGAATCTCATGCCGTGAAACCTCTGCACTGAATCTCCTGCCCTCAATCTCCTGCCCTGAAACTAATGCCCTGAATTTCATGCCCTGAAACTCCTGCACTGAAACTCCTGCCCTGAAATTCCTGTTCCGAATCTCCTGCCCTAAAACTCATGCCCTGATTCACATGCCCTGAAATTCCAACCATGAATTTCCTGAACTGAAACTCATGCCCTGAATCTCATGCCCTGATATTCCTGCACTGAATCTCCTGCCCTGAAACTCATGTCCTGAATCTCATGCCCTGAAACTCCTGCCCTGAATCTCCTGCCCTGAAACTCATGCCCTGAATTTCATGGCCTTGATCTCATGCCCTGAATCTCATGCCCTGAAACTCATGCCCTGAATCTCCTGCCCTGCAACTCATGCCCTGAATCTCATGCTCTGAAATTTCTGCCCTGAAACTCCAGCCCTTAAAGTGAAGCTCCGAATCTCATGCCCTGAATCTCCTGCCCTGAATCTCCTGCCCTGAAACTCATGTCCTGAATCTCATACCCTGAAACTCCTGCCCTGAATCTCCTCCACTGAAACTCATGCCCTGAATCTCATGACCTGATTCTCCTGCCCTAATTCTCATGCCCTTAATTTCATGCCATGAAACTCCTGCACTGAAACTCCTGCCCTGAATCACCTGCTCTGAATCTCTTGACCTGAAACTCCTGCCCTGAATCTCCTGCACTGAAACTCAGGCCCTGAATCTCATGTACTGATTCTCCTGCCCTGAATCTCATGCCTTGAAACGTCTGCACTGAATCTCCTGCCCTGAATCTCCTGCCCTGAAACGCTTGCCCTGAATCAAATGCCCTGAAACTCCTGCCCTGAATCTCCTGCCCTGAAACTCCTGCCCTGAATCTCCTGCACTGAAACTCATGCCCTGAATCTCATGCCCTGAATCTCCTGCACTGAAACTCATGCCCTGAATCTCATGCCCTGAATCTCATGCCCTGAATATCCTGCCCTGAAACTCCTGCCCTGAATCTCATGCCCTGAATCTCCTGCCCTGAATCATATGCCCTGAATCTCCTGCCCTGAATCACCTGCCCTGAATCTCTTGACCTGAATCATATGCCATGAAACTCCTGCCCTGAATCTCCTGCACTGAAACTCATGCCCTGAATCTCATGCGATGATTCTCCTGTCCTGAATCTCATGCCCTGAAACTCCTGCACTGAATCTCCTGCCCTGAAACGCTTGCCCTGAATCAAATGCCCTGAAACACCTGCCCTGAATATCCTGCCCTGAAACTCCTGCCCTGAATCTCATGCCCTGAATCTCCTGCCCTGAAACATATGCCCTGAATCTCATGCCCTGAAACACATGCCCTCAATCTCATGCCTTTAAACTCAAGCCTTGAATCTCATGCCCAGAATCTCCTGACCTGAATCTCAAGCCCAGAATCTCATGCCCTGAATCTCATGCCCTGAATGTCCTGCACTGAATCTCCTGCCCTGAATCTACTGCCCTGAAACGCTTGCCCTGAATCTAATGCCCTGAAACTCCTGCCCTGAATCTCCTGCCCTGAAACTCCTGCCCTGAATCTCCTGCACTGAAACTCATGCCCTGAATCTCATGCCCTGATTCTCCTGCCCTGAATCTCATGCCCTGAAACTCCTGCACTGAAAGTCATGCCCTGAATCTCATGCGATGATTCTCCTGTCCTGAATCTCATGCCCTGAAACTCCTGCACTGAATCTCCTGCCCTGAAACGCTTGCCCTGAATCAAATGCCCTGAAACACCTGCCCTGAATATCCTGCCCTGAAACTCCTGCCCTGAATCTCATGCCCTGAATCTCCTGCCCTGAAACATATGCCCTGAATCTCATGCCCTGAAACACATGCCCTCAATCTCATGCCTTTAAACTCAAGCCTTGAATCTCATGCCCAGAATCTCCTGACCTGAATCTCAAGCCCAGAATCTCATGCCCTGAATCTCATGCCCTGAATGTCCTGCACTGAATCTCCTGCCCTGAATCTACTGCCCTGAAACGCTTGCCCTGAATCTAATGCCCTGAAACTCCTGCCCTGAATCTCCTGCCCTGAAACTCCTGCCCTGAATCTCCTGCACTGAAACTCATGCCCTGAATCTCATGCCCTGATTCTCCTGCCCTGAATCTCATGCCCTGAAACTCCTGCACTGAAAGTCATGCCCTGAATCTCCTGCCCTGAAACTCATGCCCTTAATTTCATGCCATGAAACTCCTGCACTGAAACACCTGCCCTGAATCACCTGCTCTGAATCTCTTGACCTGAAACTCCTGCCCTGAATCTCCTGCACTGAAACTCATGCCCTGAATCTCATGTACTGATTCTCCTGCCCTGAATCTCATGCCTTGAAACGTCTGCACTGAATCTCCTGCCCTGAATCTCCTGCCCTGAAACGCTTGCCCTGAATCAAATGCCCTGAAACTCCTGCCCTGAATCTCCTGCCCTGAAAATCCTGCACTGAAACACATGCCCTGAATCTCATGCCCTGAATCTCCTGCCCTGAATCTCATGCCGTGAAACCTCTGCACTGAATCTCCTGCCCTCAATCTCCTGCCCTGAAACTAATGCCCTGAATTTCATGCCCTGAAACTCCTGCACTGAAACTCCTGCCCAGAAATTCCTGTTCCGAATCTCCTGCCCTAAAACTCATGCCCTGATTCACATGCCCTGAAATTCCAACCATGAATTTCCTGAACTGAAACTCATGCCCTGAATCTCATGCCCTGATATTCCTGCACTGAATCTCCTGCCCTGAAACTCATGTCCTGAATCTCATGCCCTGAAACTCCTGCCCTGAATCTCCTGCCCTGAAACTCATGCCCTGAATTTCATGGCCTTGATCTCATGCCCTGAATCTCATGCCCTGAAACTCATGCCCTGAATCTCCTGCCCTGCAACTCATGCCCTGAATCTCATGCTCTGAAATTTCTGCCCTGAAACTCCAGCCCTTAAAGTGAAGCTCCGAATCTCATGCCCTGAATCTCCTGCCCTGAATCTCCTGCCCTGAAACTCATGTCCTGAATCTCATACCCTGAAACTCCTGCCCTGAATCTCCTCCACTGAAACTCATGCCCTGAATCTCATGACCTGATTCTCCTGCCCTAATTCTCATGCCCTTAATTTCATGCCATGAAACTCCTGCACTGAAACTCCTGCCCTGAATCACCTGCTCTGAATCTCTTGACCTGAAACTCCTGCCCTGAATCTCCTGCACTGAAACTCAGGCCCTGAATCTCATGTACTGATTCTCCTGCCCTTAATTTCATGCCATGAAACTCCTGCACTGAAACTCCTGCCCTGAATCACCTGCTCTGAATCTCTTGACCTGAAACTCCTGCCCTGAAAATCCTGCACTGAAACACATGCCCTGAATCTCATGCCCTGAATCTCCTGCCCTGAATCTCATGCCGTGAAACCTCTGCACTGAATCTCCTGCCCTCAATCTCCTGCCCTGAAACTAATGCCCTGAATTTCATGCCCTGAAACTCCTGCACTGAAACTCCTGCCCTGAAATTCCTGTTCCGAATCTCCTGCCCTAAAACTCATGCCCTGATTCACATGCCCTGAAATTCCAACCATGAATTTCCTGAACTGAAACTCATGCCCTGAATCTCATGCCCTGATATTCCTGCACTGAATCTCCTGCCCTGAAACTCATGTCCTGAATCTCATGCCCTGAAACTCCTGCCCTGAATCTCCTGCCCTGAAACTCATGCCCTGAATTTCATGGCCTTGATCTCATGCCCTGAATCTCATGCCCTGAAACTCATGCCCTGAATCTCCTGCCCTGCAACTCATGCCCTGAATCTCATGCTCTGAAATTTCTGCCCTGAAACTCCAGCCCTTAAAGTGAAGCTCCGAATCTCATGCCCTGAATCTCCTGCCCTGAATCTCCTGCCCTGAAACTCATGTCCTGAATCTCATACCCTGAAACTCCTGCCCTGAATCTCCTCCACTGAAACTCATGCCCTGAATCTCATGACCTGATTCTCCTGCCCTAATTCTCATGCCCTTAATTTCATGCCATGAAACTCCTGCACTGAAACTCCTGCCCTGAATCACCTGCTCTGAATCTCTTGACCTGAAACTCCTGTCCTGAATCTCCTGCACTGAAACTCAGGCCCTGAATCTCATGTACTGATTCTCCTGCCCTGAATCTCATGCCTTGAAACGTCTGCACTGAATCTCCTGCCCTGAATCTCCTGCCCTGAAACGCTTGCCCTGAATCAAATGCCCTGAAACTCCTGCCCTGAATCTCCTGCCCTGAAACTCCTGCCCTGAATCTCCTGCACTGAAACTCATGCCCTGAATCTCATGCCCTGATTCTCCTGCCCTGAATCTGATGCCCTGAAACTCTGCACTGAAACTCATGCCCTGAATCTCATGCCCTGAATCTCCTGCCCTGAAAGTCATGCCCTGAATTTCATGCCATGAAACTCCTGGACTGAAACTCCTGCCCTGAATCACCTGCCCTGAATCTCTTGACCTGAAACTCCTGCACTGAATCTCCTGCACTGAAACTCATGCCCTGAATCTCATGTCCTGATTCTCCTGCCCTGAATCTCATGCCCTGAAACTCTGCACTGAAACTCATGCCCTGAATCTCCTGCCCTGAAACTCATGCCCTGAATCTCCTGCCCTGAAACATATGCCCTGAATCTCATGCCCTGAAACACATGCCCTCAATCTCATGCCTTTAAACTCATGCCTTGAATCTCATGCCCAGAATCTCCTGACCTGAATCTCAAGCCCAGAATCTCATGCCCTGAATCTCATGCCCTGAATGTCCTGCACTGAATCTCCTGCCCTGAATCTACTGCCCTGAAACGCTTGCCCTGAATCAAATGCCCTGACCCTCCTGCCCTGAATCTCCTGCCCTGATACTCCTGCCCTGAATCTCCTGCACTGAAACTCATGCCCTGAATCTCATGCCCTGATTCTCCTGCCCTGAATCTCATGCCCTGAAACTCCTGCACTGAAAGTCATGCCCTGAATCTCCTGCCCTGAAACTCATGCCCTTAATTTCATGCCATGAAACTCCTGCACTGAAACTCCTGCCCTGAATCTCCTGCACTGAAACTCATGCCCTGAATCTCATGTACTGATTCTCCTGCCCTGAATCTCATGCCTTGAAACGCTTGCCCTGAATCAAATGCCCTGAAACTCCTGCCCTGAATCTCCTGCCCTGAAAATCCTGCACTGAAACACATGCCCTGAATCTCATGCCCTGAATCTCCTGCCCTGAATCTCATGCCGTGAAACCTCTGCACTGAATCTCCTGCCCTCAATCTCCTGCCCTGAAACTCATGCCCTGAATTTCATGCCCTGAAACTCCTGCACTGAAACTCCTGCCCTGAAATTCCTGTTCCGAATCTCCTGCCCTGAAACTCATGCCCTGATTCACATGCCATGAAATTCCAACCCTGAATTTCCTGACCTGAAACTCATGCCCTGAATCTCATGCCCTGATATTCCTGCACTGAATCTCCTGCCCTGAAACTCATGTCCTGAATCTCATGCCCTGAAACTCTGCACTGAAACTCATGCCCTGAATCTCATGCCCTGAATCTCCTGCCCTGAAAGTCATGCCCTGAATTTCATGCCATGAAACTCCTGCACTGAAACTCCTGCCCTGAATCACCTGCCCTGAATCTCATGTCCTGATTCTCCTGCCCTGAATCTCCTGCACTGAAACTCATGCCCTGAATCTCGTCCTGATTCTCCTGCCCTGAATCTCATGCCCTGAATCTCCTGCCCTGAAACTCATGCCCTGAATCTCATGCCCTGAATCTCCTGCCCTGAAACTCATGCCCTGAATTTCATGGCCTTGATCTCATGCCCTGAATCTCATGCCCTGAAACTCATGCCCTGAATCTCCTGCCCTGCAACTCATGCCCTGAATCTCATGCTCTGAAATTTCTGCCCTGAAACTCCAGCTCTTAAAGTGAAGCTCCGAATCTCATGCCCTGAATCTCCTGCCCTGAATCTCCTGCCCTGAAACTCATGTCCTGAATCTCATACCCTGAAACTCCTGCCCTGAATCTCCTCCACTGAAACTCATGCCCTGAATCTCATGACCTGATTCTCCTGCCCTGATTCTCATGCCCTTAATTTCATGCCATGAAACTCCTGCACTGAAACTCCTGCCCTGAATCACCTGCTCTGAATCTCTTGACCTGAAACTCCTGCCCTGAATCTCCTGCACTGAAACTCAGGCCCTGAATCTCATGTACTGATTCTCCTGCCCTGAATCTCATGCCTTGAAACGTCTGCACTGAATCTCCTGCCCTGAATCTCCTGCCCTGAAACGCTTGCCCTGAATCAAATGCCCTGAAACTCCTGCCCTGAATCTCCTGCCCTGAAAACCTGCACTGAAACACATGCCCTGAATCTCATGCCCTGAATCTCCTGCCCTGAATCTCATGCCGTGAAACCTCTGCACTGAATCTCCTGCCCTGAATCTCCTGCCCTGAAACTCATGCCCTGAATTTCATGCCCTGAATCTCCTGCACTGAAACTCCTGCCCTGAATCTCCTGCCCTGAAACGCTTGCCCTGAATCCAATGCCCTGAAACTCCTGCCCTGAATCTCCTGCCCTGAAACTCCTGCCCTGAATCTCCTGCACTGAAACTCATGCCCTGAATCTCATGCCCTGATTCTCCTGCCCTGAATCTGATGCCCTGAAACTCTGCACTGAAACTCATGCCCTGAATCTCATGCCCTGAATCTCCTGCACTGAAACTCATGCCCTGAATCTCATGCCCTGAATCTCATGCCCTGAATATCCTGCCCTGAAACTCCTGCCCTGAATCTCATGCCCTGAATCTCCTGCCCTGAATCATATGCCCTGAATCTCCTGCCCTGAATCACCTGCCCTGAATCTCTTGACCTGAATCATATGCCATGAAACTCCTGCCCTGAATCTCCTGCACTGAAACTCATGCCCTGAATCTCATGCGATGATTCTCCTGTCCTGAATCTCATGCCCTGAAACTCCTGCACTGAATCTCCTGCCCTGAAACGCTTGCCCTGAATCAAATGCCCTGAAACACCTGCCCTGAATATCCTGCCCTGAAACTCCTGCCCTGAATCTCATGCCCTGAATCTCCTGCCCTGAAACATATGCCCTGAATCTCATGCCCTGAAACACATGCCCTCAATCTCATGCCTTTAAACTCAAGCCTTGAATCTCATGCCCAGAATCTCCTGACCTGAATCTCAAGCCCAGAATCTCATGCCCTGAATCTCATGCCCTGAATGTCCTGCACTGAATCTCCTGCCCTGAATCTACTGCCCTGAAACGCTTGCCCTGAATCTAATGCCCTGAAACTCCTGCCCTGAATCTCCTGCCCTGAAACTCCTGCCCTGAATCTCCTGCACTGAAACTCATGCCCTGAATCTCATGCCCTGATTCTCCTGCCCTGAATCTCATGCCCTGAAACTCCTGCACTGAAAGTCATGCCCTGAATCTCCTGCCCTGAAACTCATGCCCTTAATTTCATGCCATGAAACTCCTGCACTGAAACACCTGCCCTGAATCACCTGCTCTGAATCTCTTGACCTGAAACTCCTGCCCTGAATCTCCTGCACTGAAACTCATGCCCTGAATCTCATGTACTGATTCTCCTGCCCTGAATCTCATGCCTTGAAACTTCTGCACTGAATCTCCTGCCCTGAATCTCCTGCCCTGAAACGCTTGCCCTGAATCAAATGCCCTGAATCTCCTGCCCTGAATCTCATGCCGTGAAACCTCTGCACTGAATCTCCTGCCCTCAATCTCCTGCCCTGAAACTAATGCCCTGAATTTCATGCCCTGAAACTCCTGCACTGAAACTCCTGCCCTGAAATTCCTGTTCCGAATCTCCTGCCCTAAAACTCATGCCCTGATTCACATGCCCTGAAATTCCAACCATGAATTTCCTGAACTGAAACTCATGCCCTGAATCTCATGCCCTGATATTCCTGCACTGAATCTCCTGCCCTGAAACTCATGTCCTGAATCTCATGCCCTGAAACTCCTGCCCTGAATCTCCTGCCCTGAAACTCATGCCCTGAATTTCATGGCCTTGATCTCATGCCCTGAATCTCATGCCCTGAAACTCATGCCCTGAATCTCCTGCCCTGCAACTCATGCCCTGAATCTCATGCTCTGAAATTTCTGCCCTGAAACTCCAGCCCTTAAAGTGAAGCTCCGAATCTCATGCCCTGAATCTCCTGCCCTGAATCTCCTGCCCTGAAACTCATGTCCTGAATCTCATACCCTGAAACTCCTGCCCTGAATCTCCTCCACTGAAACTCATGCCCTGAATCTCATGACCTGATTCTCCTGCCCTAATTCTCATGCCCTTAATTTCATGCCATGAAACTCCTGCACTGAAACTCCTGCCCTGAATCACCTGCTCTGAATCTCTTGACCTGAAACTCCTGCCCTGAATCTCCTGCACTGAAACTCAGGCCCTGAATCTCATGTACTGATTCTCCTGCCCTGAATCTCATGCCTTGAAACGTCTGCACTGAATCTCCTGCCCTGAATCTCCTGCCCTGAAACGCTTGCCCTGAATCAAATGCCCTGAAACTCCTGCCCTGAATCTCCTGCCCTGAAACTCCTGCCCTGAATCTCCTGCACTGAAACTCATGCCCTGAATCTCATGCCCTGATTCTCCTGCCCTGAATCTGATGCCCTGAAACTCTGCACTGAAACTCATGCCCTGAATCTCATGCCCTGAATCTCCTGCCCTGAAAGTCATGCCCTGAATTTCATGCCATGAAACTCCTGGACTGAAACTCCTGCCCTGAATCACCTGCCCTGAATCTCTTGACCTGAAACTCCTGCACTGAATCTCCTGCACTGAAACTCATGCCCTGAATCTCATGTCCTGATTCTCCTGCCCTGAATCTCATGCCCTGAAACTCTGCACTGAAACTCATGCCCTGAATCTCCTGCCCTGAAACTCATGCCCTGAATCTCCTGCCCTGAAACATATGCCCTGAATCTCATGCCCTGAAACACATGCCCTCAATCTCATGCCTTTAAACTCATGCCTTGAATCTCATGCCCAGAATCTCCTGACCTGAATCTCAAGCCCAGAATCTCATGCCCTGAATCTCATGCCCTGAATGTCCTGCACTGAATCTCCTGCCCTGAATCTACTGCCCTGAAACGCTTGCCCTGAATCAAATGCCCTGACCCTCCTGCCCTGAATCTCCTGCCCTGATACTCCTGCCCTGAATCTCCTGCACTGAAACTCATGCCCTGAATCTCATGCCCTGATTCTCCTGCCCTGAATCTCATGCCCTGAAACTCCTGCACTGAAAGTCATGCCCTGAATCTCCTGCCCTGAAACTCATGCCCTTAATTTCATGCCATGAAACTCCTGCACTGAAACTCCTGCCCTGAATCTCCTGCACTGAAACTCATGCCCTGAATCTCATGTACTGATTCTCCTGCCCTGAATCTCATGCCTTGAAACGCTTGCCCTGAATCAAATGCCCTGAAACTCCTGCCCTGAATCTCCTGCCCTGAAAATCCTGCACTGAAACACATGCCCTGAATCTCATGCCCTGAATCTCCTGCCCTGAATCTCATGCCGTGAAACCTCTGCACTGAATCTCCTGCCCTCAATCTCCTGCCCTGAAACTCATGCCCTGAATTTCATGCCCTGAAACTCCTGCACTGAAACTCCTGCCCTGAAATTCCTGTTCCGAATCTCCTGCCCTGAAACTCATGCCCTGATTCACATGCCATGAAATTCCAACCCTGAATTTCCTGACCTGAAACTCATGCCCTGAATCTCATGCCCTGATATTCCTGCACTGAATCTCCTGCCCTGAAACTCATGTCCTGAATCTCATGCCCTGAAACTCTGCACTGAAACTCATGCCCTGAATCTCATGCCCTGAATCTCCTGCCCTGAAAGTCATGCCCTGAATTTCATGCCATGAAACTCCTGCACTGAAACTCCTGCCCTGAATCACCTGCCCTGAATCTCATGTCCTGATTCTCCTGCCCTGAATCTCCTGCACTGAAACTCATGCCCTGAATCTCGTCCTGATTCTCCTGCCCTGAATCTCATGCCCTGAATCTCCTGCCCTGAAACTCATGCCCTGAATCTCATGCCCTGAATCTCCTGCCCTGAAACTCATGCCCTGAATTTCATGGCCTTGATCTCATGCCCTGAATCTCATGCCCTGAAACTCATGCCCTGAATCTCCTGCCCTGCAACTCATGCCCTGAATCTCATGCTCTGAAATTTCTGCCCTGAAACTCCAGCCCTTAAAGTGAAGCTCCGAATCTCATGCCCTGAATCTCCTGCCCTGAATCTCCTGCCCTGAAACTCATGTCCTGAATCTCATACCCTGAAACTCCTGCCCTGAATCTCCTCCACTGAAACTCATGCCCTGAATCTCATGACCTGATTCTCCTGCCCTGATTCTCATGCCCTTAATTTCATGCCATGAAACTCCTGCACTGAAACTCCTGCCCTGAATCACCTGCTCTGAATCTCTTGACCTGAAACTCCTGCCCTGAATCTCCTGCACTGAAACTCAGGCCCTGAATCTCATGTACTGATTCTCCTGCCCTGAATCTCATGCCTTGAAACGTCTGCACTGAATCTCCTGCCCTGAATCTCCTGCCCTGAAACGCTTGCCCTGAATCAAATGCCCTGAAACTCCTGCCCTGAATCTCCTGCCCTGAAAACCTGCACTGAAACACATGCCCTGAATCTCATGCCCTGAATCTCCTGCCCTGAATCTCATGCCGTGAAACCTCTGCACTGAATCTCCTGCCCTGAATCTCCTGCCCTGAAACTCATGCCCTGAATTTCATGCCCTGAATCTCCTGCACTGAAACTCCTGCCCTGAATCTCCTGCCCTGAAACGCTTGCCCTGAATCCAATGCCCTGAAACTCCTGCCCTGAATCTCCTGCCCTGAAACTCCTGCCCTGAATCTCCTGCACTGAAACTCATGCCCTGAATCTCATGCCCTGATTCTCCTGCCCTGAATCTGATGCCCTGAAACTCTGCACTGAAACTCATGCCCTGAATCTCATGCCCTGAATCTCCTGCACTGAAACTCATGCCCTGAATCTCATGTACTGATTCTCCTGCCCTGAATCTCATGCCTTGAAACGCTTGCCCTGAATCAAATGCCCTGAAACTCCTGCCCTGAATCTCCTGCCCTGAAAATCCTGCACTGAAACACATGCCCTGAATCTCATGCCCTGAATCTCCTGCCCTGAATCTCATGCCGTGAAACCTTTGCACTGAATCTCCTGCCCTCAATCTCCTGCCCTGAAACTCATGCCCTGAATTTCATGCCCTGAAACTCCTGCACTGAAACTCCTGCCCTGAAATTCCTGTTCCGAATCTCCTGCCCTGAAACTCATGCCCTGATTCACATGCCATGAAATTCCAACCCTGAATTTCCTGACCTGAAACTCATGCCCTGAATCTCATGCCCTGATATTCCTGCACTGAATCTCCTGCCCTGAAACTCATGTCCTGAATCTCATGCCCTGAAACTCTGCACTGAAACTCATGCCCTGAATCTCATGCCCTGAATCTCCTGCCCTGAAAGTCATGCCCTGAATTTCATGCCATGAAACTCCTGCACTGAAACTCCTGCCCTGAATCACCTGCCCTGAATCTCATGTCCTGATTCTCCTGCCCTGAATCTCCTGCACTGAAACTCATGCCCTGAATCTCGTCCTGATTCTCCTGCCCTGAATCTCATGCCCTGAATCTCCTGCCCTGAAACTCATGCCCTGAATCTCATGCCCTGAATCTCCTGCCCTGAAACTCATGCCCTGAATTTCATGGCCTTGATCTCATGCCCTGAATCTCATGCCCTGAAACTCATGCCCTGAATCTCCTGCCCTGCAACTCATGCCCTGAATCTCATGCTCTGAAATTTCTGCCCTGAAACTCCAGCCCTTAAAGTGAAGCTCCGAATCTCATGCCCTGAATCTCCTGCCCTGAATCTCCTGCCCTGAAACTCATGTCCTGAATCTCATACCCTGAAACTCCTGCCCTGAATCTCCTCCACTGAAACTCATGCCCTGAATCTCATGACCTGATTCTCCTGCCCTGATTCTCATGCCCTTAATTTCATGCCATGAAACTCCTGCACTGAAACTCCTGCCCTGAATCACCTGCTCTGAATCTCTTGACCTGAAACTCCTGCCCTGAATCTCCTGCACTGAAACTCAGGCCCTGAATCTCATGTACTGATTCTCCTGCCCTGAATCTCATGCCTTGAAAATCCTGCACTGAAACACATGCCCTGAATCTCATGCCCTGAATCTCCTGCCCTGAATCTCATGCCGTGAAACCTCTGCACTGAATCTCCTGCCCTGAAAATCCTGCACTGAAACACATGCCCTGAATCTCATGCCCTGAATCTCCTGCCCTGAATCTCATGCCGTGAAACCTCTGCACTGAATCTCCTGCCCTGAATCTCCTGCCCTGAAACTCATGCCCTGAATTTCATGCCCTGAATCTCCTGCACTGAAACTCCTGCCCTGAATCTCCTGCCCTGAAACGCTTGCCCTGAATCCAATGCCCTGAAACTCCTGCCCTGAATCTCCTGCCCTGAAACTCCTGCCCTGAATCTCCTGCACTGAAACTCATGCCCTGAATCTCATGCCCTGATTCTCCTGTCCTGAATCTGATGCCCTGAAACTCTGCACTGAAACTCATGCCCTGAATCTCATGCCCTGAATCTCCTGCCCTGAAAGTCATGCCCTGAATTTCATGCCATGAAACTCCTGCACTGAAACTCCTGCCCTGAATCACCTGCCCTGAATCTCTTGACCTGAAACTCCTGCACTGAATCTCCTGCACTGAAACTCATGCCCTGAATCTCATGTCCTGATTCTCCTGCCCTGAATCTCATGCCCTGAAACTCTGCACTGAAACTCATGCCCTGAATCTCCTGCCCTGAAACTCATGCCCTGAATCTCCTGCCCTGAAACATATGCCCTGAATCTCATGCCCTGAAACACATGCCCTCAAACTCATGCCTTTAAACTCATGCCTTGAATCTCATGCCCAGAATCTCCTGACCTGAATCTCAAGCCCAGAATCTCATGCCCTGAATCTCATGCCCTGAATGTCCTGCACTGAATCTCCTGCCCTGAATCTACTGCCCTGAAACGCTTGCCCTGAATCAAATGCCCTGACCCTCCTGCCCTGAATCTCCTGCCCTGATACTCCTGCCCTGAATCTCCTGCACTGAAACTCATGCCCTGAATCTCATGCCCTGATTCTCCTGCCCTGAATCTCATGCCCTGAAACTCCTGCACTGAAAGTCATGCCCTGAATCTCCTGCCCTGAAACTCATGCCCTTAATTTCATGCCATGAAACTCCTGCACTGAAACTCCTGCCCTGAATCTCCTGCACTGAAACTCATGCCCTGAATCTCATGTACTGATTATCCTGCCCTGAATCTCATGCCTTGAAACGTCTGCACTGAATCTCCTGCCCTGAATCTCCTGCCCTGAAACGCTTGCCCTGAATCAAATGCCCTGAAACTCCTGCCCTGAATCTCCTGCCCTGAAAATCCTGCACTGAAACACATGCCCTGAATCTCATGCCCTGAATCTCCTGCCCTGAATCTCATGCCGTGAAACCTCTGCACTGAATCTCCTGCCCTCAATCTCCTGCCCTGAAACTCATGCCCTGAATTTCATGCCCTGAAACTCCTGCACTGAAACTCCTGCCCTGAAATTCCTGTTCCGAATCTCCTGCCCTGAAACTCATGCCCTGATTCACATGCCCTGAAATTCCAACCCTGAATTTCCTGACCTGAAACTCATGCCCTGAATCTCATGCCCTGATATTCCTGCACTGAATCTCCTGCCCTGAAACTCATGTCCCGAATCTCATGCCCTGAAACTCTGCACTGAAACTCATGCCCTGAATCTCATGCCCTGAATCTCCTGCCCTGAAAGTCATGCCCTGAATTTCATGCCATGAAACTCCTGCACTGAAACTCCTGCCCTGAATCACCTGCCCTGAATCTCATGTCCTGATTCTCCTGCCTGAATCTCCTGCACTGAAAACTCATACCCTGAATCTCATGTCCTGATTCTCCTGCCCTGAATCTCATGACCTGAATCTCCTGCCCTGAAACTCATGCCCTGAATCTCATGCCCTGAATCTCCTGCCCTGAAACTCCTGCACTGAATCTCCTGCCCTGAATCTCCTGCCGTGAAACGCTTGCCCTGAATCAAATGCCCTGAAACTCGTGCCCTGAATCACCTGCCCTGAAACTCCTGCCCTGAATCTCCTGCACTGAAACTCATGCCCTGAATCTCATGCCCTGAAACTCCTGCCCTGAATCTCATGCCCTGAAACTCCTGCACTGAATCTCCTGCCCTGAATCTCCTGCACTGAAACTCATGCCCTGAATCTCATGTACTGATTCTCCTGCCCTGAATCTCATGCCTTGAAACGTCTGCACTGAATCTCCTGCCCTGAATCTCCTGCCCTGAAACGCTTGCCCTGAATCAAATGCCCTGAAACTCCTGCCCTGAATCTTCTGCCCTGAAAATCCTGCACTGAAACACATGCCCTGAATCTCATGCCCTGAATCTCCTGCCCTGAATCTCATGCCGTGAAACCTCTGCACTGAATCTCCTGCCCTCAATCTCCTGCACTGAAATTCATGCCCTGAATTTCATGCCCTGAAACTCCTGCACTGAAACTCCTGCCCTGAATCTCCTGCCCTAAAACGCTTGCCCTGAATCCAATGCCCTGAAACTCCTGCCCTGAATCTCCTGCCCTGAAACTCCTGCCCTCAATCTCCTGCACTGAAACTCATGCCCTGAATCTCATGCCCTGATTCTAATGCCCTGAATCTGATGCCCTGAAACTCTGCACTGAAACTCATGCCCTGAATCTCATGCCCTGAATCTCCTGCCCTGAAAGTCATGCCCTGAATTTCATGCCATGAAACTCCTGCACTGAAACTCCTGCCCTGAATCACCTGCCCTGAATCTCTTGACCTGAAACTCCTGCACTGAATCTCCTGCACTGAAACTCATGCCCTGAATCTCATGTCCTGATTCTCCTGCCCTGAATCTCATGCCCTGAAACTTCTGCTCTGAAACTCATGCCCTGAATCTCATGCCCTGAATCTCATGCCCTGAATCTCCTGCCCTGAAACTCATGCCCTGAATGTCCTGCCCTGAATCTCCTGCCCTGAAACTCCTGCACTGAATCTCCTGCCCTGAATCTCTTGACCCGAAACTCCTGCCCTGAATCTCCTGAACTGAAACTCATGCCCTGAATCTCATGTCCTGATTCTCCGGCCCTGAATCTCATGCGCTGAAACTTCTGCACTGAAACTCATGCCCTGAATCTCACGCCCTGAATCTCATGCCCTGAATCTCCTGCCCTGAAACTCATGCCCTGAATCTCATGCCCTGAATCTCCTGCCCTGAAACTCCTGCACTGAATCTCCTGCCCTGAATCTCCTGCCATGAAACGCTTGCCCTGAATCAAATGCCCTGAAACTCGTGCCCTGAATCTCCTGCCCTGAAACTCCTGCCCTGAATCTCCTGAACTGAAACTCATGCCCTGAATCTCATGCCCTGAAACTCCTGCCCTGAATCTCCTGCCCTGAATCTCATGCCCTGAATTTCATGGCCTTGATCTCATGCCCTGAATCTCATGCCCTGAAACTCCTGCCCTGAAAGCCATGCCTTGAAACTAATGCCCTTGATCTCTTGCCCTGAATCTCATGCCCTGAAACTCCTGCCCTGAATCTTACACCCTGAATCTCATAACCTGAATCTCCTACCCTGAATCTGCTGCCCTAAAACTCATGACCTGAATCTCATGCCCTGAAACTCCTGCACTGAAACTCCTGCCCTGAATCTCAAGCCCTGAAACCACAGCCCTGAATCTCATATCCTGAAACTCCGGCCATGAATCTCCTCCACTGAAACTCATGCCCTGAATCTCATGCCCTGATTCTCCTGCCCTGATTCTCATGCCCTGAAACTCCTGCCCTGAATCTCCTGCCCTGAATCTCCTGCCCTGAAACTCATGCCCTGAATAACATGCCCTGAAACTCTTGCCCTGAATATCCTGCCCTGAAACACATGCCCTGAATCTCATGCCTTTAAACTCATGCCTTGAATCTCATGCCCAGAATCTCCTGAGCTGAACCTCATGCCCTGAATCTCATGCCCTGAATCTCATGCCCTGAATCTCCTGCACTGAATCTCCTGCCCTGAATCTCCTGCCCTGAAACGCTTGCCTTGAATCAAATGCCCTGAAACTCCTGCCCTGAATCTCCTGCCCTGAAACTCCTGCCCTGAATCTCCTGCACTGAAACTCATGCCCTGAATCTCATGCCCTGATTCTCCTGCCCTGAATCTCATGCCCTGAAACTCTGCACTGAAACTCATGCCCTGAATCTCCTGCCCTGAAACTCATGCCCTGAATTTCATGCCATGAAACTCTTGCACTGAAACTCCTGCCCTGAATCACCTGCCCTGAATCTCTTGACCCGAAACTCCTGCACTGAATCTCCTGCACTGAAACTCATGCCCTGAATCTCATGTCCTGATTCTCCTGCCCTGAATCTCATGCCCTGAAACTTCTGCACTGAAACTCATGCCCTGAATCTCATGCCCTGAATCTCATGCCCTGAATATCCTGCCCTGAAACTCCTGCCCTGAATCTCATGCCCTGAATCTCCTGCCCTGAATCATATGCCCTGAATCTCCTGCCCTGAATCACCTGCCCTGAATCTCTTGACCTGAATCATATGCCCTGAAACTCCTGCCCTGAATCTCCTGCACTGAAACTCATGCCCTGAATCTCATGCGATGATTCTCCTGTCCTGAATCTCATGCCCTGAAACTCCTGCACTGAATCTCCTACACTGAAACGCTTGCCCTGAATCAAATGCCCTGAAACACCTGCCCTGAATATCCTGCCCTGAAACTCCTGCCCTGAATCTCATGCCCTGAATCTCCTGCCCTGAAACATATGCCCTGAATCTCATGCCCTGAAACACATGCCCTCAATCTCATGCCTTTAAACTCAAGCCTTGAATCTCATGCCCAGAATCTCCTGACCTGAATCTCATGCCCTGAATCTCATGCCCTGAATCTCATGCCCTGAATATCCTGCCCTGAAACTCCTGCCCTGAATCTCATGCCCTGAATCTCCTGCCCTGAATCATATGCCCTGAATCTCCTGCCCTGAATCACCTGCCCTGAATCTCTTGACCTGAATCATATGCCCTGAAACTCCTGCCCTGAATCTCCTGCACTGAAACTCATGCCCTGAATCTCATGCGATGATTCTCCTGTCCTGAATCTCATGCCCTGAAACTCCTGCACTGAATCTCCTACCCTGAAACGCTTGCCCTGAATCAAATGCCCTGAAACACCTGCCCTGAATATCCTGCCCTGAAACTCCTGTCCTGAATCTCATGCCCTGAATCTCCTGCCCTGAAACATATGCCCTGAATCTCATGCCATGAAACACATGCCCTCAATCTCATGCCTTTAAACTCAAGCCTTGAATCTCATGCCCAGAATCTCCTGACCTGAATCTCAAGCCCAGAATCTCATGCCCTGAATCTCATGCCCTGAATGTCCTGCACTGAATCTCCTGCCCTGAATCTACTGCCCTGAAACGCTTGCCCTGAATCAAATGCCCTGAAACTCCTGCCCTGAATCTCCTGCCCTGAAACTCCTGCCCTGAATCTCCTGCACTGAAACTCATGCCCTGAATCTCATGCCCTGATTCTCCTGCCCTGAATCTCATGCCCTGAAACTCCTGCACTGAAAGTCATGCCCTGAATCTCCTGCCCTGAAACTCATGCCCTTAATTTCATGCCATGAAACTCCTGCACTGAAACACCTGCCCTGAATCACCTGCTCTGAATCTCTTGACCTGAAACTCCTGCCCTGAATCTCCTGCACTGAAACTCATGCCCTGAATCTCATGCCTTGAAACGTCTGCACTGAATCTCCTGCCCTGAATCTCCTGCCCTGAAACGCTTGCCCTGAATCTCATGCCCTGAAACTCCTGCCCTGAATCTCCTGCCCTGAATCTCATGCCCTGAATTTCATGGCCTTGATCTCATGCCCTGAATCTCATGCCCTGAAACTCCTGCCCTGAATATCAAGCGCAGAAACTACTGCCCTGATTCTTACACCCTGAATCTCATAACCTGAATCTCCTACCCTGAATCTGCTGCCCTAAAACTCATGACCTGAATCTCATGCCCTGAAACTCCTGCACTGAAACTCCTGCCCTGAATCTCAAGCCCTGAAACCACAGCCCTGAATCTCATATCCTGAAACTCCGGCCCTGAATCTCCTCCACTGAAACTCATGCCCTGAATCTCATGCCCTGATTCTCCTGCCCTGATTCTCATGCCCTGAAACTCCTGCCCTGAATCTCCTGCCCTGAAACTCATGCCCTGAATAACATGCCCTGAAACTCCTGCCCTGAATATCCTGCCCTGAAACTCATGCCCTGAATCTCATGCCCTGAATCTCCTGCCCTGAAACATATGCCCTGAATCTCCTGCCCTGAAACACATGCCCTGAATCTCATGCCTTTAAACTCATGCCTTGAATCTCATGCCCAGAATCTCCTGAGCTGAACTTCATGCCCTGAATCTCATGCCCTGAATCTCATGCCCTGAATCTCCTGCACTGAATCTCCTGCCCTGAATCTCCTGCCCTGAAACGCTTGCCTTGAATCAAATGCCCTGAAACTCCTGCCCTGAATCTCCTGCCCTGAAACTCCTGCCCTGAATCTCCTGCACTGAAACTCATGCCCTGAATCTCATGCCCTGATTCTCCTGCCCTGAATCTCATGCCCTGAAACTCTGCACTGAAACTCATGCCCTGAATCTCCTGCCCTGAATCACCTGCCCTGAATCTCTTGACCCGAAACTCCTGCACTGAATCTCCTGCACTGAAACTCATGCCCTGAATCTCATGTCCTGATTCTCCTGCCCTGAATCTCATGCCCTGAAACTTCTGCACTGAAACTCATGCCCTGAATCTCATGCCCTGAATCTCATGCCCTGAATATCCTGCCCTGAAACTCCTGCCCTGAATCTCATGCCCTGAATCTCCTGCCCTGAATCATATGCCCTGAATCTCCTGCCCTGAATCACCTGCCCTGAATCTCTTGACCTGAATCATATGCCCTGAAACTCCTGCCCTGAATCTCCTGCACTGAAACTCATGCCCTGAATCTCATGCGATGATTCTCCTGTCCTGAATCTCATGCCCTGAAACTCCTGCACTGAATCTCCTGCCCTGAAACGCTTGCCCTGAATCAAATGCCCTGAAACACCTGCCCTGAATATCCTGCCCTGAAACTCCTGCCCTGAATCTCATGCCCTGAATCTCCTGCCCTGAAACATATGCCCTGAATCTCATGCCCTGAAACACATGCCCTCAATCTCATGCCTTTAAACTCAAGCCTTGAATCTCATGCCCAGAATCTCCTGACCTGAATCTCAAGCCCAGAATCTCATGCCCTGAATCTCATGCCCTGAATGTCCTGCACTGAATCTCCTGCCCTGAATCTACTGCCCTGAAACGCTTGCCCTGAATCAAATGCCCTGAAACTCCTGCCCTGAATCTCCTGCCCTGAAACTCCTGCCCTGAATCTCCTGCACTGAAACTCATGCCCTGAATCTCATGCCCTGATTCTCCTGCCCTGAATCTCATGCCCTGAAACTCCTGCACTGAAAGTCATGCCCTGAATCTCCTGCCCTGAAACTCATGCCCTTAATTTCATGCCATGAAACTCCTGCACTGAAACACCTGCCCTGAATCACCTGCTCTGAATCTCTTGACCTGAAACTCCTGCCCTGAATCTCCTGCACTGAAACTCATGCCCTGAATCTCATGTACTGATTCTCCTGCCCTGAATCTCATGCCTTGAAACGTCTGCACTGAATCTCCTGCCCTGAATCTCCTGCCCTGAAACGCTTGCCCTGAACGAAATGCCCTGAAACTCCTGCCCTGAATCTCCTGCCCTGAAAATCCTGCACTGAAACACATGCCCTGAATCTCATGCCCTGAATCTCCTGCCCTGAATCTCATGCCGTGAAACCTCTGCACTGAATCTCCTGCCCTCAATCTCCTGCCCTGAAACTCATGCCCTGAATTTCATGCCCTGAAACTCCTGCACTGAAACTCCTGCCCTGAAATTCCTGTTCCGAATCCCTGCCCTGAAACTCATGCCCTGATTCACATGCCCTGAAATTCCAACCCTGAATTTCCTGACCTGAAACTCATGCCCTGAATCTCATGCCCTGATATTCCTGCACTGAATCTCCTGCCCTGAAACTCATGTCCTGAATCTCATGCCCTGAAACTCCTGCCCTGAATCTCCTGCCCTGAAACTCATGCCCTGAATTTCATGCCCTGAAACTCATGCCCTGAATCTCCTGCCCTGCAACTCATGCCCTGAATCTCATGCTCTGAAATTTCTGCCCTGAAACTCCAGCCCTTAAAGTGAAGCTCCGAATCTCATGCCCTGAATCTCCTGCCCTGAATCTCCTGCACTGAAACTCATGTCCTGCATCTCATACCCTGAAACTCCTGCCCTGAATCTCCTGCCCTGAAACTCATGCCCTGAATTTCATGGCCTTGATCTCATGCCCTGAATCTCATGCCCTGAAACTCCTGCCCTGAATCGCCTGCCCTGAAACTCATGTCCTGAATCTCATGCCCTGAAACTCCTGCCCTGAATCTCCTGCCCTGAAACTCATGCCCTGAATTTCATGGCCTTGATCTCATGCCCTGAATCTCATGCCCTGAAACTCCTGCGCTGAAAGCCATGCCTTGAAACTAATGCCCTTGATCTCGTGCCCTGAATCTCATGCCCTGAAACTCCTGCCCTGAATATCAAGCGCAGAAACTACTGCCCTGAATCTTATACCCTGAATCTCATAACCTGAATCTCCTACCCTGAATCTCCTGCCCTAAAACTCATGACCTGAATCTCATGCCCTGAAACTCCTGCACTGAAACTCCTGCCCTGAATCTCAAGCCCTGAAACCACAGCCCTGAATCTCATGGCCTGAAACTCCTGCCCTGAATCTCCTCCACTGAAACTTATGCCCTGAATCTCATGCCCTGAATCTCCTGCCCTGAAACTCCTGCACTGAATCTCCTGCCCTGAATCTCCTGCCGTGAAACGCTTGCCCTGAATCAAATGCCCTGAAACTCGTGCCCTGAATCTCCTGCCCTGAAACTCCTGCCCTGAATCTCCTGCACTGAAACTCATGCCCTGAATCTCATGCCCTGAAACTCCTGCCCTGAATCTCCTGCCCTGAAACTCATGCCCTGAATTTCATGGCCTTGATCTCATGCCCTGAATCACATGCCCTGAAACTCCTGCCCTGAAAGCCATGCCTTGAAACTAATGCCCTTGATCTCTTGCCCTGAATCTCATGCCCTGAAACTCCTGCCCTGAATATCAAGCGCAGAAACTACTGCCCTGAATCTTATACCCTGAATCTCATAACCTGAATCTCCTACCCTGAATCTGCTGCCCTAAAACTCATGACCTGAATCTCATGCCCTGAAACTCCTGCTCTGAAACTCCTGCCCTGAATCTCAAGCCCTGAAACCACAGCCCTGAATCTCATATCCTGAAACTCCGGCCCTGAATCTCCTCCACTGAAACTCATGCCCTGAATCTCATGCCCTGAATCTCCTGCCCTGAAACTCATGCCCGGAATAACATGCCCTGAAACTCCTGCCCTGAATATCCTGCCCTGAAACTCATGCCCTGAATCTCATGCCCTGAATCTCCTGCCCTGAAACATATGCCCTGAATCTCCTGCCCTGAAACACATGCCCTGAATCTCATGCCTTTAAACTCATGCCTTGAATCTCATGCCCAGAATCTCCTGAGCTGAACCTCATGCCCTGAATCTCATGCCCTGAATCTCATGCCCTGAATCTCCTGCACTGAATCTCCTGCCCTGAATCTCCTGCCCTGAAACGCTTGCCTTGAATCAAATGCCCTGAAACTCCTGCCCTGAATCTCCTGCCCTGAAACTCCTGCCCTGAATCTCCTGCACTGAAACTCATGCCCTGAATCTCATGCCCTGATTCTCCTGCCCTGAATCTCATGCCCTGAAACTCTGCACTGAAACTCATGCCCTGAATCTCCTGCCCTGAATCTCCTGCCCTGAAACTCCTGCCCTGAATCTCCTGCACTGAAACTCATGCCCTGAATCTCATGCCCTGATTCTCCTGCCCTGAATCTCATGCCCTGAAACTCTGCACTGAAACTCATGCCCTGAATCTCCTGCCCTGAAACTCATGCCCTGAATTTCATGCCATGAAACTCCTGCACTGAAACTCCTGCCCTGAATTACCTGCCCTGAATCTCTTGACCCGAAACTCCTGCACTGAATCTCCTGCACTGAAACTCATGCCCTGAATCTCATGTCCTGATTCTCCTGCCCTGAATCTCATGCCCTGAAACTTCTGCACTGAAACTCATGCCCTGAATCTCATGCCCTGAATCTCATGCCCTGAATATCCTGCCCTGAAACTCCTGCCCTGAATCTCATGCCCTGAATCTCCTGCCCTGAATCATATGCCCTGAATCTCCTGCCCTGAATCACCTGCCCTGAATCTGTTGACCTGAATCATATGCCCTGAAACTCCTGCCCTGAATCTCCTGCACTGAAACTCATGCCCTGAATCTCATGCGATGATTCTCCTGTCCTGAATCTCATGCCCTGAAACTCCTGCACTGAATCTCCTGCCCTGAAACGCTTGCCCTGAATCAAATGCCCTGAAACACCTGCCCTGAATATCCTGCCCTGAAACTCCTGCCCTGAATCTCATGCCCTGAATCTCCTGCCCTGAAACATATGCCCTGAATCTCATGCCCTGAAACACATGCCCTCAATCTCATGCCTTTAAACTCAAGCCTTGAATCTCATGCCCAGAATCTCCTGACCTGAATCTCAAGCCCAGAATCTCATGCCCTGAATCTCATGCCCTGAATGTCCTACACTGAATCTCCTGCCCTGAATCTACTGCCCTGAAACGCTTGCCCTGAATCAAATGCCCTGAAACTCCTGCCCTGAATCTCCTGCCCTGAAACTCCTGCCCTGAATCTCCTGCACTGAAACTCATGCCCTGAATCTCATGCCCTGATTCTCCTGCCCTGAATCTCATGCCCTGAAACTCCTGCACTGAAAGTCATGCCCTGAATCTCCTGCCCTGAAACTCATGCCCTTAATTTCATGCCATGAAACTCCTGCACTGAAACACCTGCCCTGAATCACCTGCTCTGAATCTCTTGACCTGAAACTCCTGCCCTGAATCTCCTGCACTGAAACTCATGCCCTGAATCTCATGTACTGATTCTCCTGCCCTGAATCTCATGCCTTGAAACGTCTGCACTGAATCTCCTGCCCTGAATCTCCTGCCCTGAAACGCTTGCCCTGAATGAAATGCCCTGAAACTCCTGCCCTGAATCTCCTGCCCTGAAAATCCTGCACTGAAACTCATGCCCTGAATCTCATGCCCTGAATCTCCTGCCCTGAATCTCATGCCGTGAAACCTCTGCACTGAATCTCCTGCCCTCAATCTCCTGCCCTGAAACTCATGCCCTGAATTTCATGCCCTGAAACTCCTGCACTGAAACTCCTGCCCTGAAATTCCTGTTCCGAATCTCCTGCCCTGAAACTCATGCCCTGATTCACATGCCCTGAAATTCCAACCCTGAATTTCCTGACCTGAAACTCATGCCCTGAATCTCATGCCCTGATATTCCTGCACTGAATCTCCTGCCCTGAAACTCATGTCCTGAATCTCATGCCCTGAAACTCCTGCCCTGAATCTCCTGCCCTGAAACTCATGCCCTGAATTTCATGCCCTGAAACTCATGCCCTGAATCTCCTGCCCTGCAAATCATGCCCTGAATCTCATGCTCTGAAATTTCTGCCCTGAAACTCCAGCCCTTAAAGTGAAGCTCCGAATCTCATGCCCTGAATCTCCTGCCCTGAATCTCCTGCCCTGAAACTCATGTCCTGCATCTCATACCCTGAAACTCCTGCCCTGAATCTCCTGCCCTGAAACTCATGCCCTGAATTTCATGGCCTTGATCTCATGCCCTGAATCTCATGCCCTGAAACTCCTGCCCTGAATCGCCTGCCCTGAAACTCATGTCCTGAATCTCATGCCCTGAAACTCCTGCCCTGAATCTCCTGCCCTGAAACTCATGCCCTGAATTTCATGGCCTTGATCTCATGCCCTGAATCTCATGCCCTGAAACTCCTGCGCTGAAAGCCATGCCTTGAAACTAATGCCCTTGATCTCGTGCCCTGAATCTCATGCCCTGAAACTCCTGCCCTGAATATCAAGCGCAGAAACTACTGCCCTGAATCTTATACCCTGAATCTCATAACCTGAATCTCCTACCCTGAATCTCCTGCCCTAAAACTCATGACCTGAATCTCATGCCCTGAAACTCCTGCACTGAAACTCCTGCCCTGAATCTCAAGCCCTGAAACCACAGCCCTGAATCTCATGGCCTGAAACTCCTGCCCTGAATCTCCTCCACTGAAACTTATGCCCTGAATCTCATGCCCTGAATCTCCTGCCCTGAAACTCCTGCACTGAATCTCCTGCCCTGAATCTCCTGCCGTGAAACGCTTGCCCTGAATCAAATGCCCTGAAACTCGTGCCCTGAATCTCCTGCCCTGAAACTCCTGCCCTGAATCTCCTGCACTGAAACTCATGCCCTGAATCTCATGCCCTGAAACTCCTGCCCTGAATCTCCTGCCCTGAAACTCATGCCCTGAATTTCATGGCCTTGATCTCATGCCCTGAATCACATGCCCTGAAACTCCTGCCCTGAAAGCCATGCCTTGAAACTAATGCCCTTGATCTCTTGCCCTGAATCTCATGCCCTGAAACTCCTGCCCTGAATATCAAGCGCAGAAACTACTGCCCTGAATCTTATACCCTGAATCTCATAACCTGAATCTCCTACCCTGAATCTGCTGCCCTAAAACTCATGACCTGAATCTCATGCCCTGAAACTCCTGCTCTGAAACTCCTGCCCTGAATCTCAAGCCCTGAAACCACAGCCCTGAATCTCATATCCTGAAACTCCGGCCCTGAATCTCCTCCACTGAAACTCATGCCCTGAATCTCATGCCCTGAATCTCCTGCCCTGAAACTCATGCCCGGAATAACATGCCCTGAAACTCCTGCCCTGAATATCCTGCCCTGAAACTCATGCCCTGAATCTCATGCCCTGAATCTCCTGCCCTGAAACATATGCCCTGAATCTCCTGCCCTGAAACACATGCCCTGAATCTCATGCCTTTAAACTCATGCCTTGAATCTCATGCCCAGAATCTCCTGAGCTGAACCTCATGCCCTGAATCTCATGCCCTGAATCTCATGCCCTGAATCTCCTGCACTGAATCTCCTGCCCTGAATCTCCTGCCCTGAAACGCTTGCCTTGAATCAAATGCCCTGAAACTCCTGCCCTGAATCTCCTGCCCTGAAACTCCTGCCCTGAATCTCCTGCACTGAAACTCATGCCCTGAATCTCATGCCCTGATTCTCCTGCCCTGAATCTCATGCCCTGAAACTCTGCACTGAAACTCATGCCCTGAATCTCCTGCCCTGAAACTCATGCCCTGAATTACATGCCATGAAACTCCTGCACTGAAACTCCTGCCCTGAATCACCTGCCCTGAATCTCTTGACCCGAAACTCCTGCACTGAATCTCCTGCACTGAAACTCATGCCCTGAATCTCATGTCCTGATTCTCCTGCCCTGAATATCATGCCCTGAAACTTCTGCACTGAAACTCATGCCCTGAATCTCATGCCCTGAATCTCATGCCCTGAATATCCTGCCCTGAAACTCCTGCCCTGAATCTCATGCCCTGAATCTCCTGCCCTGAAACATATGCCCTGAATCTCCTGCCCTGAATCACCTGCCCTGAATCTCTTGACCTGAATCATATGCCCTGACACTCCTGCCCTGAATCTCCTGCACTGAAACTCATGCCCTGAATCTCATGCGATGATTCTCCTGTCCAGAATCTCATGCCCTGAAACTCCTGCACTTAATCTCCTGCCCTGAAACGCTTGCCCTGAATCAAATGCCCTGAAACACCTGCCCTGAATATCCTGCCCTGAAGCTCCTGCCCTGAATCTCATGCCCTGAATCTCCTGCCCTGAAACATATGCCCTGAATCTCATGCCCTGAAACACATGCCCTCAATCTCATGCCTTTAAACTCATGCCTTGAATCTCATGCCCAGAATCTCCTGACCTGAATCTCAAGCCCAGAATCTCATGCCCTGAATCTCATGCCCTGAATGTCCTGCACTGAATCTCCTGCCCTGAATCTACTGCCCTGAAACGCTTGCCCTGAATCAAATGCCCTGAAACTCCTGCCCTGAATCTCCTGCCCTGAAACTCCTGCCCTGAATCTCCTGCACTGAAACTCATGCCCTGAATCTCATGCCCTGATTCTCCTGCCCTGAATCTCATGCTCTGAAACTCCTGCACTGAAAGTCATGCCCTGAATCTCCTGCCCTGAAACTCATGCCCTTAATTTCATGCCATGAAACTCCTGCACTGAAACTCCTGCCCTGAATCACCTGCTCTGAATCTCTTGACCTGAAACTCCTGCCCTGAATCTCCTGCACTGAAACTCATTCCCTGAATCTCATGTACTGATTCTCCTGCCCTGAATCTCATGCCTTGAAACGTCTGCACTGAATCTCCTGCCCTGAAACGCTTGCCCTGAATCAAATGCCCTGAAACTCCTGCCCTGAATCTCCTGCCCTGAAAATCCTGCACTGAAACACATGCCCTGAATCTCATGCCCTGAATCTCCTGCCCTGAATCTCATGCCGTGAAACCTCTGCACTGAATCTCCTGCCCTCAATCTCCTGCCCTGAAACTCATGCCCTGATTCACATGCCCTGAAATTCCACCCCTGAATTTCCTGACCTGAAACTCATGCCCTGAATCTCATGCCCTGATATTCCTGCACTGAATCTCCTGCCCTGAAACTCATGTCCTGAATCTCATGCCCTGAAACTCCTGCCCTGAATCTCCTGCCCTGAATCTCCTGCCCTGAAACTCCAGCCCTTAAAGTGAAGCTCCGAATCTCATGCCCTGAATCTCCTGCCCTGAATCTCCTGCCCTGAAACTCATGCCCTGAATTTCATGGCCTTGATCTCATGCCCTGAATCTCATGCCCTGAAACTCCTGCCCTGAATCGCCTGCCCTGAAACTCATATCCTGAATCTCATGCCCTGAAACTCCTGCCCTGAATTTCATGGCCTTGATCTCATGCCCTGAATTTCATGGCCTTGATCTCATGCCCTGAATCTCATGCCCTGAAACTCCTGCGCTGAAAGCCATGCCTTGAAAGTAATGCCCTTGATCTCTTGCCCTGAATCTCATGCCCTGAAACTCCTGCCCTGAATATCAAGCGCAGAAACTACTGCCCTGAATCTTATACCCTGAATCTCATAACCTGAATCTCCTACCCTGAATCTCCTGCCCTAAAACATATGACCTGAATCTCATGCACTGAAACTCCTGCACTGAAACTCCTGCCCTGAATCTCAAGCCCTGAAACCACAGCCCTGAATCTCATGGCCTGAAACTCCTGCCCTGAATCTCCTCCACTGAAACTCATGCCCTGAATCTCATGCCCTGAATCTCCTGCCCTGAATCTCCTGCCGTGAAACTCATGCCCTGAATAACATGCCCTGAAACTCCTGCCCTGAATCTCCTGCCCTGAAAATCATGCCCTGAATCTCATGCCCTGAATCTCCTGCCCTGAAACTTCTGCACTGAAACTCATGCCCTGAATCTCATGCCCTGAATCTCATGCCCTGAATATCCTGCCCTGAAACTCCTGCCCTGAATCTCATGCCCTGAATCTCCTGCCCTGAATCATATGCCCTGAATCTCCTGCCCTGAATCACCTGCCCTGAATCTCTTGACCTGAATCATATGCCCTGAAACTCCTGCCCTGAATCTCCTGCACTGAAACTCATGCCCTGAATCTCATGCGATGATTCTCCTGTCCTGAATCTCATGCCCTGAAACTCCTGCACTGAATCTCCTACCCTGAAACGCTTGCCCTGAATCAAATGCCCTGAAACACCTGCCCTGAATATCCTGCCCTGAAACTCCTGCCCTGAATCTCATGCCCTGAATCTCCTGCCCTGAAACATATGCCCTGAATCTCATGCCCTGAAACACATGCCCTCAATCTCATGCCTTTAAACTCAAGCCTTGAATCTCATGCCCAGAATCTCCTGACCTGAATCTCAAGCCCAGAATCTCATGCCCTGAATCTCATGCCCTGAATGTCCTGCACTGAATCTCCTTCCCTGAATCTACTGCCCTGAAACGCTTGCCCTGAATCAAATGCCCTGAAACTCCTGCCCTGAATCTCCTGCCCTGAAACTCCTGCCCTGAATCTCCTGCACTGAAACTCATGCCCTGAATCTCATGCCCTGATTCTCCTGCCCTGAATCTCATGCCCTGAAACTCCTGCACTGAAACTCATGCTCTGAATCTCATGCCCTGAATCTCCTGCACTGAAACTCATGCCCTGAATCTCATGCCCTGATTCTCCTGCCCTGATTCTCATGCCCTGAAACTCCTGCCCTGAATCTCCTGCCCTGAATCTCCTGCCCTGAAACTCATGCCCTGAATAACATGCTCTGAAACTCCTGCCCTGAATATCCTGCCCTGAAACTCATGCCCTGAATCTCATGCCCTGAATCTCCTGCCCTGAAACATATGCCCTGAATCTCCTGCCCTGAAACACATGCCCTGAATCTCATGCCTTTAAACTCATGCCATGAATCTCATGCCCAGAATCTCCTGAGCTGAACCTCATGCCCTGAATCTCATGCCCTGAATCTCATGCCCTGAATCTCCTGCACTGAATCTCATGCCCTGAATCTCATGCCCTGAATCTCCTGCACTGAATCTCCTGCCCTGAATCTCCTGCCCTGAAACGCTTGCCTTGAATCAAATGCCCTGAAACTCCTGCCCTGAATCTCCTGCCCTGAAACTCCTGCCCTGAATCTACTGCACTGAAACTCATGCCCTGAATCTCATGCCCGGATTCTCCTGCCCTGAATCTCATGCCCTGAAACTCTGCACTGAAACTCATGCCCTGAATCTCCTGCCCTGAATCTCATGCCCTGAATCTCCTGCCCTGAAACTCATGCCCTTAATTTCATGCCATGAAACTCCTGCACTGAAACACCTGCCCTGAATCACCTGCTCTGAATCTCTTGACCTGAAACTCCTGCCCTGAATCTCCTGCACTGAAACTCATGCCCTGAATCTCATGCCTTGAAACGTCTGCACTGATTCTCCTGCCCTGAATCTCCTGCCCTGAAACGCTTGCCCTGAATCTCCTGCCCTGAAAGCCATGCCTTGAAACTAATGCCCTTGATCTCTTGCCCTGAATCTCATGCCCTGAAACTCCTGCCCTGAATATCAAGCGCAGAAACTACTGCCCTGAATCTTACACCCTGAATCTCATAACCTGAATCTCCTACCCTGAATCTGCTGCCCTAAAACTCATGACCTGAATCTCATGCCCTGAAACTCCTGCACTGAAACTCCTGCCCTGAATCTCAAGCCCTGAAACCACAGCCCTGAATCTCATATCCTGAAACTCCGGCCCTGAATCTCCTCCACTGAAACTCATGCCCTGAATCTCATGCCCTGATTCTCCTGCCCTGATTCTCATGCCCTGAAACTCCTGCCCTGAATCTCCTGCCCTGAATCTCCTGCCCTGAAACTCATGCCCTGAATAACATGCCCTGAAACTCCTGCCCTGAATATCCTGCCCTGAAACTCATGCCCTGAATCTCATGCCCTGAATCTCCTGCCCTGAAACATATGCCCTGAATCTCCTGCCCTGAAACACATGCCCTGAATCTCATGCCTTTAAACTCATGCCTTGAATCTCATGCCCAGAATCTCCTGAGCTGAACCTCATGCCCTGAATCTCATGCCCTGAATCTCATGCCCTGAATCTCCTGCACTGAATCTCCTGCCCTGAATCTCCTGCCCTGAAACGCTTGCCTTGAATCAAATGCCCTGAAACTCCTGCCCTGAATCTCCTGCCCTGAAACTCCTGCCCTGAATCTCCTGCACTGAAACTCATGCCCTGAATCTCATGCCCTGATTCTCCTGCCCTGAATCTCATGCCCTGAAACTCTGCACTGAAACTCATGCCCTGAATCTCCTGCCCTGAATCACCTGCCCTGAATCTCTTGACCCGAAACTCCTGCACTGAATCTCCTGCACTGAAACTCATGCCCTGAATCTCATGTCCTGATTCTCCTGCCCTGAATCTCATGCCCTGAAACTTCTGCACTGAAACTCATGCCCTGAATCTCATGCCCTGAATCTCATGCCCTGAATATCCTGCCCTGAAACTCCTGCCCTGAATCTCATGCCCTGAATCTCCTGCCCTGAATCATATGCCCTGAATCTCCTGCCCTGAATCACCTGCCCTGAATCTCTTGACCTGAATCATATGCCCTGAAACTCCTGCCCTGAACCTCCTGCACTGAATCTCATGCCCTGAAACACATGCCCTCAATCTCATGCCTTTAAACTCAAGCCTTGAATCTCATGCCCAGAATCTCCTGACCTGAATCTCAAGCCCAGAATCTCATGCCCTGAATCTCATGCCCTGAATCTCCTGCACTGAATCTCCTGCCCTGAATCTACTGCCCTGAAACGCCTGCCCTGAATCAAATGCCCTGAAACTCCTGCCCTGAATCTCCTGCCCTGAAACTCCTGCCCTGAATCTCCTGCACTGAATCTCATGCCCTGAATCTCATGCCCTGATTCTCCTGCCCTGAATCTCATGCCCTGAAACTCCTGCACTGAAAGTCATGACCTGAATCTCCTGCCCTGAAACTCATGCCCTTAATTTCATGCCATGAAACTCCTGCACTGAAACATCTGCCCTGAATCACCTGCTCTGAATCTCTTGACCTGAAACTCCTGCCCTGAATCTCCTGCACTGAAACACATGCCCTGAATCTCATGCCCTGAATCTCCTGCCCTGAATCTCATGCCGTGAAACCTCTGCACTGAATCTCCTGCCCTCAATCTCCTGCCCTGAAACTCATGCCCTGAATTTCATGCCCTGAAACTCCTGCACTGAAACTCCTGCCCTGAAATTCCTGTTCCGAATCTCCTGCCCTGAAACTCATGCCCTGATTCACATGCCCTGAAATTCCAACCCTGAATTTCCTGACCTGAAACTCATGCCCTGAATCTCATGCCCTGATATTCCTGCACTGAATCTCATGCCCTGAAACTCATGTCCTGAATCTCATGCCCTGAAACTCCTGCCCTGAATCTCCTGCCCTGAAACTCATGCCCTGAATTTCATGGCATTGATCTCATGCCCTGAATCTCATGCCCTGAAACTCATGCCCTGAATCTCCTGCCCTGCAACTCATGCCCTGAATCTCATGCTCTGAAATTTCTGCCCTGAAACTCCAGCCCTTAAAGTGAAGCTCCGAATCTCATGCCCTGAATCTCCTGCCCTGAATCTCCTGCCCTGAAACTCATGTCCTGCATCTCATACCCTGAAACTCCTGCCCTGAATCTCCTGCCCTGAAACTCATGCCCTGAATTTCATGGCCTTGATCTCATGCCCTGAATCTCATGCCCTGAAACTCCTGCCCTGAATCGCCTGCCCTGAAACTCATGTCCTGAATCTCATGCCCTGAAACTCCTGCCCTGAATCTCCTGCCCTGAAACTCATGCCCTGAATTTCATGGCCTTGATCTCATGCCCTGAATCTCATGCCCTGAAACTCCTGCCCTGAAAGCCATGCCTTGAAACTAATGCCCTTGATCTCTTGCCCTGAATCTCATGCCCTGAAACTCCTGCCCTGAATATCAAGCGCAGAAACTACTGCCCTGAATCTTATACCCTGAATCTCATAACCTGAATCTCCTACCCTGAATCTGCTGCCCTAAAACTCATGACCTGAATCTCATGCCCTGAAACTCCTGCTCTGAAACTCCTGCCCTGAATCTCAAGCCCTGAAACCACAGCCCTGAATCTCATATCCTGAAACTCCGGCCCTGAATCTCCTCCACTGAAACTCATGCCCTGAATCTCATGCCCTGATTCTCCTGCCCTGATTCTCATGCCCTGAAACTCCTGCCCTGAATCTCCTGCCCTGAATCTCCTGCCCTGAAACTCATGCCCGGAATAACATGCCCTGAAACTCCTGCCCTGAATATCCTGCCCTGAAACTCATGCCCTGAATCTCATGCCCTGAATCTCCTGCCCTGAAACATATGCCCTGAATCTCCTGCCCTGAAACACATGCCCTGAATCTCATGCCTTTAAACTCATGCCTTGAATCTCATGCCCAGAATCTCCTGAGCTGAACCTCATGCCCTGAATCTCATGCCCTGAATCTCATGCCCTGATTCTCCTGCCCTGATTCTCATGCCCTGAAACTCCTGCCCTGAATCTCCTGCCCTGAATCTCCTGCCCTGAAACTCATGCCCTGAATAACATGCCCTGAATCTCCTGCCCTGAATATCCTGCCCTGAAACTCATGCCCTGAATCTCATGCCCTGAATCTCCTGCCCTGAAACATATGCCCTGAATCTCCTGCCCTGAAACACATGCCCTGAATCTCATGCCTTTAAACTCATGCCTTGAATCTCATGCCCAGAATCTCCTGAGCTGAACCTCATGCCCTGAATCTCATGCCCTGAATCTCATGCCCTGAATCTCCTGCACTGAATCTCCTGCCCTGAATCTCCTGCCCTGAAACGCTTGCCTTGAATCAAATGCCCTGAAACTCCTGCCCTGAATCTCCTGCCCTGAAACTCCTGCCCTGAATCTCCTGCACTGAAACTCATGCCCTGAATCTCATGCCCTGATTCTCCTGCCCTGAATCTCATGCCCTGAAACTCTGCACTGAAACTCATGCCCTGAATCTCCTGCCCTGAATCACCTGCCCTGAATCTCTTGACCCGAAACTCCTGCACTGAATCTCCTGCACTGAAACTCATGCCCTGAATCTCATGTCCTGATTCTCCTGCCCTGAATCTCATGCCCTGAAACTTCTGCACTGAAACTCATGCCCTGAATCTCATGCCCTGAATCTCATGCCCTGAATATCCTGCCCTGAAACTCCTGCCCTGAATCTCATGCCCTGAATCTCCTGCCCTGAATCATATGCCCTGAATCTCCTGCCCTGAATCACCTGCCCTGAATCTCTTGACCTGAATCATATGCCCTGAAACTCCTGCCCTGAATCTCCTGCACTGAATCTCATGCCCTGAAACACATGCCCTCAATCTCATGCCTTTAAACTCAAGCCTTGAATCTCATGCCCAGAATCTCCTGACCTGAATCTCAAGCCCAGAATCTCATGCCCTGAATCTCATGCCCTGAATGTCCTGCACTGAATCTCCTGCCCTGAATCTACTGCCCTGAAACGCTTGCCCTGAATCAAATGCCCTGAAACTCCTGCCCTGAATCTCCTGCCCTGAAACTCCTGCCCTGAATCTCCTGCACTGAAACTCATGCCCTGAATCTCATGCCCTGATTCTCCTGCCCTGAATCTCATGCCCTGAAACTCCTGCACTGAAAGTCATGACCTGAATCTCCTGCCCTGAAACTCATGCCCTTAATTTCATGCCATGAAACTCCTGCACTGAAACATCTGCCCTGAATCACCTGCTCTGAATCTCTTGACCTGAAACTCCTGCCCTGAATCTCCTGCACTGAAACTCATGCCCTGAATCTCATGTACTGATTCTCCTGCCCTGAATCTCATGCCTTGAAACGTCTGCACTGAATCTCCTGCCCTGAATCTCCTGCCCTGAAACGCTTGCCCTGAATCAAATGCCCTGAAACTCCTGCCCTGAATCTCCTGCCCTGAAAATCCTGCACTGAAACACATGCCCTGAATCTCATGCCCTGAATCTCCTGCCCTGAATCTCATGCCGTGAAACCTCTGCACTGAATCTCCTGCCCTCAATCTCCTGCCCTGAAACTCATGCCCTGAATTTCATGCCCTGAAACTCCTGCACTGAAACTCCTGCCCTAAAATTCCTGTTCCGAATCTCCTGCCCTGAAACTCATGCCCTGATTCACATGCCCTGAAATTCCAACCCTGAATTTCCTGACCTGAAACTCATGCCCTGAATCTCATGCCCTGATATTCCTGCACTGAATCTCATGCCCTGAAACTCATGTCCTGAATCTCATGCCCTGAAACTCCTGCCCTGAATCTCCTGCCCTGAAACTCATGCCCTGAATTTCATGGCATTGATCTCATGCCCTGAATCTCATGCCCTGAAACTCATGCCCTGAATCTCCTGCCCTGCAACTCATGCCCTGAATCTCATGCTCTGAAATTTCTGCCCTGAAACTCCAGCCCTTAAAGTGAAGCTCCGAATCTCATGCCCTGAATCTCCTGCCCTGAATCTCCTGCCCTGAAACTCATGTCCTGCATCTCATACCCTGAAACTCCTGCCCTGAATCTCCTGCCCTGAAACTCATGCCCTGAATTTCATGGCCTTGATCTCATGCCCTGAATCTCATGCCCTGAAACTCCTGCCCTGAATCGCCTGCCCTGAAACTCATGTCCTGAATCTCATGCCCTGAAACTCCTGCCCTGAATCTCCTGCCCTGAAACTCATGCCCTGAATTTCATGGCCTTGATCTCATGCCCTGAATCTCATGCCCTGAAACTCCTGCGCTGAAAGCCATGCCTTGAAACTAATGCCCTTGATCTCGTGCCCTGAATCTCATGCCCTGAAACTCCTGCCCTGAATATCAAGCGCAGAAACTACTGCCCTGAATCTTATACCCTGAATCTCATAACCTGAATCTCCTACCCTGAATCTCCTGCCCTAAAACTCATGACCTGAATCTCATGCCCTGAAACTCCTGCACTGAAACTCCTGCCCGGAATCTCAAGCCCTGAAACCACAGCCCTGAATCTCATGGCCTGAAACTCCTGCCCTGAATCTCCTCCACTGAAACTTATGCCCTGAAACTCATGCCCTGAATCTCCTGCCCTGAAACTCCTGCACTGAATCTCCTGCCCTGAATCTCCTGCCGTGAAACGCTTGCCCTGAATCAAATGCCCTGAAACTCGTGCCCTGAATCTCCTGCCCTGAAACTCCTGCCCTGAATCTCCTGCACTGAAACTCATGCCCTGAATCTCATGCCCTGAAACTCCTGCCCTGAATCTCCTGCCCTGAAACTCATGCCCTGAATTTCATGGCCTTGATCTCATGCCCTGAATCTCATGCCCTGAAACTCCTGCCCTGAAAGCCATGCCTTGAAACTAATGCCCTTGATCTCTTGCCCTGAATCTCATGCCCTGAAACTCCTGCCCTGAATCTTATACCCTGAATCTCATAACCTGAATCTCCTACCCTGAATCTGCTGCCCTAAAACTCATGACCTGAATCTCATGCCCTGAAACTCCTGCTCTGAAACTCCTGCCCTGAATCTCAAGCCCTGAAACCACAGCCCTGAATCTCATATCCTGAAACTCCGGCCCTGAATCTCCTCCACTGAAACTCATGCCCTGAATCTCATGCCCTGATTCTCCTGCCCTGATTCTCATGCCCTGAAACTCCTGCCCTGAATCTCCTGCCCTGAATCTCCTGCCCTGAAACTCATGCCCGGAATAACATGCCCTGAAACTCCTGCCCTGAATATCCTGCCCTGAAACTCATGCCCTGAATCTCATGCCCTGAATCTCCTGCCCTGAAACATATGCCCTGAATCTCCTGCCCTGAAACACATGCCCTGAATCTCATGCCTTTAAATCATGCCTTGAATCTCATGCCCAGAATCTCCTGAGCTGAACCTCATGCCCTGAATCTCATGCCCTGAATCTCATGCCCTGAATCTCCTGCACTGAATCTCCTGCCCTGAATCTCCTGCCCTGAAACGCTTGCCTTGAATCAAATGCCCTGAAACTCCTGCCCTGAATCTCCTGCCCTGAAACTCCTGCCCTGAATCTCCTGCACTGAAACTCATGCCCTGAATCTCATGCCCTGATTCTCCTGCCCTGAATCTCATGCCCTGAAACTCTGCACTGAAACTCATGCCCTGAATCTCCTGCCCTGAAACTCATGCCCTGAATTACATGCCATGAAACTCCTGCACTGAAACTCCTGCCCTGAATCACCTGCCCTGAATCTCTTGACCCGAAACTCCTGCACTGAATCTCCTGCACTGAAACTCATGCCCTGAATCTCATGTCCTGATTCTCCTGCCCTGAATATCATGCCCTGAAACTTCTGCACTGAAACTCATGCCCTGAATCTCATGCCCTGAATCTCATGCCCTGAATATCCTGCCCTGAAACTCCTGCCCTGAATCTCATGCCCTGAATCTCCTGCCCTGAAACATATGCCCTGAATCTCCTGCCCTGAATCACCTGCCCTGAATCTCTTGACCTGAATCATATGCCCTGACACTCCTGCCCTGAATCTCCTGCACTGAAACTCATGCCCTGAATCTCATGCGATGATTCTCCTGTCCTGAATCTCATGCCCTGAAACTCCTGCACTTAATCTCCTGCCCTGAAACGCTTGCCCTGAATCAAATGCCCTGAAACACCTGCCCTGAATATCCTGCCCTGAAACTCCTGCCCTGAATCTCATGCCCTGAATCTCCTGCCCTGAAACATATGCCCTGAATCTCATGCCCTGAAACACATGCCCTCAATCTCATGCCTTTAAACTCATGCCTTGAATCTCATGCCCAGAATCTCCTGACCTGAATCTCAAGCCCAGAATCTCATGCCCTGAATCTCATGCCCTGAATGTCCTGCACTTAATCTCCTGCCCTGAATCTACTGCCCTGAAACGCTTGCCCTGAATCAAATGCCCTGAAACTCCTGCCCTGAATCTCCTGCCCTGAAACTCCTGCCCTGAATCTCCTGCACTGAAACTCATGCCCTGAATCTCATGCCCTGATTCTCCTGCCCTGAATCTCATGCTCTGAAACTCCTGCACTGAAAGTCTTGCCCTGAATCTCCTGCCCTGAAACTCATGCCCTTAATTTCATGCCATGAAACTCCTGCACTGAAACTCCTGCCCTGAATCACCTGCTCTGAATCTCTTGACCTGAAACTCCTGCCCTGAATCTCCTGCACTGAAACTCATTCCCTGAATCTCATGTACTGATTCTCCTGCCCTGAATCTCATGCCTTGAAACGTCTGCACTGAATCTCCTGCCCTGAATCTCCTGCCCTGAAACTCTTCCCCTGAATCAAATGCCCTGAAACTCCTGCACTGAAATTCCTGCACTGAAATTCCTGTTCCGAATCTCCTGCCCTGAAACTCATGCCCTGATTCACATGCCCTGAAATTCCACCCCTGAATTTCCTGACCTGAAACTCATGCCCTGAATCTCATGCCCTGATATTCCTGCACTGAATCTCCTGCCCTGAAACTCATGTCCTGAATCTCATGCCCTGAAACTCCTGCCCTGAATCTCCTGCCCTGAATCTCCTGCCCTGAAACTCCAGCCCTTAAAGTGAAGCTCCGAATCTCATGCCCTGAATCTCCTGCCCTGAATCTCCTGCCCTGAAACTCATGCCCTGAATTTCATGGCCTTGATCTCATGCCCTGAATCTCATGCCCTGAAACTCCTGCCCTGAATCGCCTGCCCTGAAACTCATGTCCTGAATCTCATGCCCTGAAACTCCTGCCCTGAATTTCATGGCCTTGATCTCATGCCCTGAATTTCATGGCCTTGATCTCATGCCCTGAATCTCATGCCCTGAAACTCCTGCGCTGAAAGCCATGCCTTGAAACTAATGCCCTTGATCTCTTGCCCTGAATCTCATGCCCTGAAACTCCTGCCCTGAATATCAAGCGCAGAAACTACTGCCCTGAATCTTATACCCTGAATCTCATAACCTGAATCTCCTACCCTGAATCTCCTGCCCTAAAACTCATGACCTGAATCTCATGCCCTGAAACTCCTGCGCTGAAAGCCATGCCTTGAAACTAATGCCCTTGATCTCTTGCCCTGAATCTCATGCCCTGAAACTCCTGCCCTGAATATCAAGCGCAGAAACTACTGCCCTGAATCTTATACCCTGAATCTCATAACCTGAATCTCCTACCCTGAATCTCCTGCCCTAAAACTCATGACCTGAATCTCATGCCCTGAAACTCCTGCACTGAAACTCCTGCCCTGAATCTCAAGCCCTGAAACCACAGCCCTGAATCTCATGGCCTGAAACTCCTGCCCTGAATCTCCTCCACTGAAACTCATGTCCTGAATCTCATGCCCTGAAACTCCTGCCCTGAATTTCATGGCCTTGATCTCATGCCCTGAATTTCATGGCCTTGATCTCATGCCCTGAATCTCATGCCCTGAAACTCCTGCGCTGAAAGCCATGCCTTGAAACTAATGCCCTTGATCTCTTGCCCTGAATCTCATGCCCTGAAACTCCTGCCCTGAATATCAAGCGCAGAAACTACTGCCCTGAATCTTATACCCTGAATCTCATAACCTGAATCTCCTACCCTGAATCTCCTGCCCTAAAACTCATGACCTGAATCTCATGCCCTGAAACTCCTGCACTGAAACTCCTGCCCTGAATCTCAAGCCCTGAAACCACAGCCCTGAATCTCATGGCCTGAAACTCCTGCCCTGAATCTCCTCCACTGAAACTCATGCCCTGAATCTCATGCCCTGAATCTCCTGCCCTGAATCTCCTGCCGTGAAACTCATGCCCTGAATAACATGCCCTGAAACTCCTGCCCTGAATCTCCTGCCCTGAAAATCATGCCCTGAATCTCATGCCCTGAATCTCCTGTGCTGAAACTCATGCCCTGAATGTCCCTGCCCTGAATCTCCTGCCCTGAAACTCCTGCACTGAATCTCCTGCCCTGAATCTCCTGCCCTGAATCTCTTGACCCGAAACTCCTGCCCTGAATCTCCTGTACTGAAACTCATGCCTTGAATCTCATGTCCTCATTCTCCGGCCCTGAATCTCATGCGCTGAAACTTCTGAACTGAAACTCATGCCCTGAATCTCATGCCCTGAATCTCATGCCCTGAATCTCCTGCCCTGAAACTCATGCCCTGAATCTCATGCCCTGAATCTCCTGCCCTGAAACTCCTGCACTGAATCTCCTGCCCTGAATCTCCTGCCATGAAACGCTTGCCCTGAATCAAATGCCCTGAAACTCGTGCCCTGAATCTCCTGCCCTGAAACTCCTGCCCTGAATCTCCTGCACTGAAACTCATGCCCTGAATCTCATGCCCTGAAACTCCTGCCCTGAATCTCCTGCCCTGAATCTCATGCCCTGAATCTCCTGCCCTGAAACTCATGCCCTGAATAACATGCCCTGAAACTCCTGCCCTGAATATCCTGCCCTGAAACTCATGCCCTGAATCTCATGCCCTGAATCTCCTGCCCTGAAACATATGCCCTGAATCTCCTGCCCTGAAACACATGCCCTGAATCTCATGCCTTTAAACTCATGCCTTGAATCTCATGCCCAGAATCTCCTGAGCTGAACCTCATGCCCTGAATCTCATGCCCTGAATCTCATGCCCTGAATCTCCTGCACTGAATCTCCTGCCCTGAATCTCCTGCCCTGAAACGCTTGCCTTGAATCAAATGCCCTGAAACTCCTGCCCTGAATCTCCTGCCCTGAAACTCCTGCCCTGAATCTCCTGCACTGAAACTCATGCCCTGAATCTCATGCCCTGATTCTCCTGCCCTGAATCTCATGCCCTGAAACTCTGCACTGAAAGTCATGCCCTGAATCTCCTGCCCTGAAACTCATGCCCTGAATTTCATGCCATGAAACTCCTGCACTGAAACTCCTGCCCTGAATCACCTGCCCTGAATCTCTTGACCCGAAACTCCTGCACTGAATCTCCTGCACTGAAACTCATGCCCTGAATCTCATGTCCTGATTCTCCTGCCCTGAATCTCATGCCCTGAAACTTCTGCACTAAAACTCATGCCCTGAATCTCATGCCCTGAATATCCTGCCCTGAATCTCATGCCCTGAATCTCCTGCCCTGAATCATATGCCCTGAATCTCCTGCCCTGAATCACCTGCCCTGAATCTCTTGACCTGAATCATATGCCCTGACACTCCTGCCCTGAATCTCCTGCACTGAAACTCATGCCCTGAATCTCATGCGATGATTCTCCTGTCCTGAATCTCATGCCCTGAAACTCCTGCACTGAATCTCCTGCCCTGAATCACCTGCTCTGAATCTCTTGACCTGAAACTCCTGCCCTGAATCTCCTGCACTGAAACTCATTCCCTGAATCTCATGTACTGATTCTCCTGCCCTGAATCTCATGCCTTGAAACGTCTGCACTGAATCTCCTGCCCTGAATCTCCTGCCCTGAAACTCTTGCCCTGAATCAAATGCCCTGAAACTCCTGCCCTGAATCTCCTGCCCTGAAAATCCTGCACTGAAACACATGCCCTGAATCTCATGCCCTGAATCTCCTGCCCTGAATCTCATGCCGTGAAACCTCTGCACTGAATCTCCTGCCCTCAATCTCCTGCCCTGAAACTCATGCCCTGAATTTCATGCCCTGAAACTCCTGCACTGAAATTCCTGCACTGAAATTCCTGTTCCGAATCTCCTGCCCTGAAACTCATGCCCTGATTCACATGCCCTGAAATTCCACCCCTGAATTTCCTGACCTGAAACTCATGCCCTGAATCTCATGCCCTGATATTCCTGCACTGAATCTCCTGCCCTGAAACTCATGTCCTGAATCTCATGCCCTGAAACTCCTGCCCTGAATCTCCTGCCCTGAATCTCCTGCCCTGAAACTCCAGCCCTTAAAGTGAAGCTCCGAATCTCATGCCCTGAATCTCCTGCCCTGAATCTCCTGCCCTGAAACTCATGCCCTGAATTTCATGGTCTTGATCTCATGCCCTGAATCTCATGCCCTGAAACTCCTGCCCTGAATCGCCTGCCCTGAAACTCATGTCCTGAATCTCATGCCCTGAAACTCCTGCCCTGAATTTCATGGCCTTGATCTCATGCCCTGAATTTCATGGCCTTGATCTCATGCCCTGAATCTCATGCCCTGAAACTCCTGCGCTGAAAGCCATGCCTTGAAACTAATGCCCTTGATCTCTTGCCCTGAATCTCATGCCCTGAAACTCCTGCCCTGAATATCAAGCGCAGAAACTACTGCCCTGAATCTTATACCCTGAATCTCATAACCTGAATCTCCTACCCTGAATCTCCTGCCCTAAAACTCATGACCTGAATCTCATGCCCTGAAACTCCTGCACTGAAACTCCTGCCCTGAATCTCAAGCCCTGAAACCACAGCCCTGAATCTCATGGCCTGAAACTCCTGCCCTGAATCTCCTCCACTGAAACTCATGTCCTGAATCTCATGCCCTGAAACTCCTGCCCTGAATTTCATGGCCTTGATCTCATGCCCTGAATTTCATGGCCTTGATCTCATGCCCTGAATCTCATGCCCTGAAACTCCTGCGCTGAAAGCCATGCCTTGAAACTAATGCCCTTGATCTCTTGCCCTGAATCTCATGCCCTGAAACTCCTGCCCTGAATATCAAGCGCAGAAACTACTGCCCTGAATCTTATACCCTGAATCTCATAACCTGAATCTCCTACCCTGAATCTCCTGCCCTAAAACTCATGACCTGAATCTCATGCCCTGAAACTCCTGCACTGAAACTCCTGCCCTGAATCTCAAGCCCTGAAACCATAGCCCTGAATCTCATGGCCTGAAACTCCTGCCCTGAATCTCCTCCACTGAAACTCATGCCCTGAATCTCATGCCCTGAATCTCCTGCCCTGAATCTCCTGCCGTGAAACTCATGCCCTGAATAACATGCCCTGAAACTACTGCCCTGAATCTCCTGCCCTGAAAATCATGCCCTGAATCTCATGCCCTGAATCTCCTGTGCTGAAACTCATGCCCTGAATGTCCTGCCCTGAATCTCCTGCCCTGAAACTCCTGCACTGAATCTCCTGCCCTGAATCTCCTGCCCTGAATCTCTTGACCCGAAACTCCTGCCCTGAATCTCCTGTACTGAAACTCATGCCTTGAATCTCATGTCCTCATTCTCCGGCCCTGAATCTCATGCGCTGAAACTTCTGAACTGAAACTCATGCCCTGAATCTCATGCCCTGAATCTCATGCCCTGAATCTCCTGCCCTGAAACTCATGCCCTGAATCTCCTGCCCTGAAACTCCTGCCCTGAATCTCCTGCACTGAAACTCATGCCCTGAATCTCATGCCCTGATTCTCCTGCCCTGAATCTCATGCCCTGAAACTCTGCACTGAAACTCATGCCCTGAATCTCCTGCCCTGAAACTCATGCCCTGAATTTCATGCCATGAAACTCCTGCACTGAAACTCCTGCCCTGAATCACCTGCCCTGAATCTCTTGACCCGAAACTCCTGCACTGAATCTCCTGCACTGAAACTCATGCCCTGAATCTCATGTCCTGATTCTCCTGCCCTGAATCTCATGCCCTGAAACTTCTGCACTAAAACTCATGCCCTGAATCTCATGCCCTGAATATCCTGCCCTGAAACTCCTGCCCTGAATCTCATGCCCTGAATCTCCTGCCCTGAATCATATGCCGAATCTCCTGCCCTGAATCACCTGCCCTGAATCTCTTGACCTGAATCATATGCCCTGACACTCCTGCCCTGAATCTCCTGCACTGAAACTCATGCCCTGAATCTCATGCGATGATTCTCCTGTCCTGAATCTCATGCCCTGAAACTCCTGCACTGAATCTCCTGCCCTGAATCACCTGCTCTGAATCTCTTGACCTGAAACTCCTGCCCTGAATCTCCTGCACTGAAACTCATTCCCTGAATCTCATGTACTGATATCTCCTGCCCTGAATCTCATGCCTTGAAACGTCTGCACTGAATCTCCTGCCCTGAATCTCCTGCCCTGAAACTCTTGCCCTGAATCAAATGCCCTGAAACTCCTGCCCTGAATCTCCTGCCCTGAAAATCCTGCACTGAAACACATGCCCTGAATCTCATGCCCTGAATCTCCTGCCCTGAATCTCATGCCGTGAAACCTCTGCACTGAAATCTCCTGCCCTCAATCTCCTGCCCTGGAAACTCATGCCCTGAATTTCATGCCCTGAAACTCCTGCTACTGAAATTCCTGCACTGAAATTCCTGTTCCGAATCTCCTTGCCCTGAAACTCATGCCCTGATTCACATGCCCTGAATTCCACCCCTGAATTTCCTGACCTGAAACTGATGCCCTGAATCTCATGCCTGATATTCCTGCACTGAATCTCCTGCCCTGAAACTCATGTCCTGAATCTCATGCCCTGAAACTCCTGCCCTGAATCTCCTGCCTGAATCTCCTGCCCTGAAACTCCAGCCCTTAAAGTGAAGCTCCGAATCTCATGCCCTGAATCTCCTGCCCTGAATCTCCTGCCCCTGAAACTCATGGCCCTGAATTTCATGGCCTTGAATCTCATGCCCTGAATCTCATGCCCATGAAACTCCTGCCCTGAATCGCCTGCCCTGAAACTCATGTCCTGAATCTCATGCCCTGAAACTCCTGCCCTGAATTTCATGGCCTTGATCTCATGCCTGAATTTCATGGCCTTGATCTCATGCCCTGAATCTCATGCCCTGAAACTCCTGCGCTGAAAGCCATGCCTTGAAACTAATGCCCTTGATCTCTTGCCCTGAATCTCATGCCCTGAAACTCCTGCCCTGAATATCAAGCGCAGAAACTACTGCCCTGAATCTTATACCCTGAATCTCATAACCTGAATCTCCTACCCTGAATCTCCTGCCCTAAAACTCATGACCTGAATCTCATGCCCTGAAACTCCTGCACTGAAACTCCTGCCCTGAATCTCAAGCCCTGAAACCACAGCCCTGAATCTCATGGCCTGAAACTCCTGCCCTGAATCTCCTCCACTGAAACTCATGTCCTGAATCTCATGCCCTGAAACTCCTGCCCTGAATTTCATGGCCTTGATCTCATGCCTGAATTTCATGGCCTTGATCTCATGCCCTGAATCTCATGCCCTGAAACTCCTGCGCTGAAAGCCATGCCTTGAAACTAATGCCCTTGATCTCTTGCCCTGAATCTCATGCCCTGAAACTCCTGCCCTGAATATCAAGCGCAGAAACTACTGCCCTGAATCTTATACCCCTGAATCTCATAACCTGAATCTCCTACCCTGAATCTCCTGCCCTAAAACTCATGACCTGAATCTCATGCCCTGAAACTCCTGCACTGAAACTCCTGCCCTGAATCTCAAGCCCTGAAACCACAGCCCTGAATCTCATGGCCTGAAACTCCTGCCCTGAATCTCCTCCACTGAAACTCATGCCCTGAATCTCATGCCCTGAATCTCCTGCCCTGAATCTCCTGCCGTGAAACTCATGCCCTGAATAACATGCCCTGAAACTACTGCCCTGAATCTCCTGCCCTGAAAATCATGCCCTGAATCTCATGCCCTGAATCTCCTGTGCTGAAACTCATGCCCTGAATGTCCTGCCCTGAATCTCCTGCCCTGAAACTCCTGCACTGAATCTCCTGCCCTGAATCTCCTGCCCTGAATCTCTTGACCCGAAACTCCTGCCCTGAATCTCCTGTACTGAAACTCATGCCTTGAATCTCATGTCCTGATTCTCCGGCCCTGAATCTCATGCGCTGAAACTTCTGAACTGAAACTCATGCCCTGAATCTCATGCCCTGAATCTCATGCCTGAATCTCCTGCCCTGAAACTCATGCCCTGAATCTCATGCCCTGAATCTCCTGCCCTGAAACTCCTGCACTGAATCTCCTGCCCTGAATCTCCTGCCATGAAACGCTTGCCCTGAATCAAATGCCCTGAAACTCGTGCCCTGAATCTCCTGCCCTGAAACTCCTGCCCTGAATCTCCTGCACAGAAACTCATGCCCTGAATCTCATGCCCTGAAACTCCTGCCCTGAATCTCCTGCCCTGAATCTCATGCCCTGAATCTCCTGCCCTGAAACTCATGCCCTGAATAACATGCCCTGAAACTCCTGCCCTGAATATCCTGCCCTGAAACTCATGCCCTGAATCTCATGCCCTGAATCTCCTGCCCTGAAACATATGCCCTGAATCTCCTGCCCTGAAACACATGCCCTGAATCTCATGCCTTTAAACTCATGCTTGAATCTCATGCCCAGAATCTCCTGAGCTGAACCTCATGCCCTGAATCTCATGCCCTGATCTCATGCCCTGAATCTCCTGCACTGAATCTCCTGCCCTGAATCTCCTGCCCTGAAACGCTTGCCTTGAATCAAATGCCCTGAAACTCCTGCCCTGAATCTCCTGCCCTGAAACTCCTGCCCTGAATCTCCTGCACTGAAACTCATGCTCTGAATCTCATGCCCTGATTCTCCTGCCCTGAATCTCATGCCCTGAAACTCTGCACTGAAACTCATGCCCTGAATCTCCTGCCCTGAAACTCATGCCCTGAATTTCATGCCATGAAACTCCTGCACTGAAACTCCTGCCCTGAATCACCTGCCCTGAATCTCTTGACCCGAAACTCCTGCACTGAATCTCCTGCACTGAAACTCATGCCCTGAATCTCATGTCCTGATTCTCCTGCCCTGAATCTCATGCCCTGAAACTTCTGCACTAAAACTCATGCCCTGAATCTCATGCCCTGAATCTCATGCCCTGAATATCCTGCCCTGAAACTCCTGCCCTGAATCTCATGCCCTGAATCTCCTGCCCTGAATCATATGCCCTGAATCTCCTGCCCTGAATCACCTGCCCTGAATCTCTTGACCTGAATCATATGCCCTGACACTCCTGCCCTGAATCTCCTGCACTGAAACTCATGCCCTGAATCTCATGCGATGATTCTCCTGTCCTGAATCTCATGCCCTGAAACTCCTGCACTGAATCTCCTGCCCTGAAACGCTTGCCCTGAATCAAATGCCCTGAAACACCGGCCCTGAATATCCTGCCCTGAAACTCCTGCCCTGAATCTACTGCCCTGAAACGCTTGCCCTGAATCAAATGCCCTGACCCTCCTGCCCTGAATCTCCTGCCCTGATACTCCTGCCCTGAATCTCCTGCACTGAAACTCATGCCCTGAATCTCATGCCCTGATTCTCCTGCCTGAATCTCATGTCCTGAAAATCCTGCACTGAAAGTCATGCCCTGAATATCCTGCCCTGAAACTCATGCCCTTAATTTCATGGCATGAAACTCCTGCACTGAAACTCCTGCCCTGAATCTCCTGCACTGAAACTCATGCCCTGAATCTCATGTACTGATTCTCCTGCCCTGAATCTCATGCCTTGAAACGTCTGCACTGAATCTCCTGCCCTGAATCTCCTGCCCTGAAACGCTTGCCCTGAATCAAATGCCCTGAAACTCCTGCCCTGAATCTCCTGCCCTGAATCTCATGCCGTGAAAGCTCCTGCACTGAATCTCCTGCCCTCAATCTCCTGCCCTGAAACTCATGCCCTGAATTTCATGCCCTGAAACTCCTGCACTGAAACTCCTGCCCTGAAATTCCTGTTCCGAATCTCCTGCCCTGAAACTCATGCCCTGATTCACATGCCATGAAATTCCAACCCTGAATTTCCTGACCTGAAACTCATGCCCTGAATCTCATGCCCTGATATTCCTGCACTGAATCTCCTGCCCTGAAACTCATGTCCTGAATCTCATGCCCTGAAACTCTGCACTGAAACTCATGCCCTGAATCTCATGCCCTGAATCTCCTGCCCTGAAAGTCATGCCCTGAATTTCATGCCATGAAACTCCTGCACTGAAACTCCTGCCCTGAATCACCTGCCCTGAATCTCATGTCCTGATTCTCCTGCCCTGAATCTCCTGCACTGAAACTCATGCCCTGAATCTCATGTCCTGATTCTCCTGCCCTGAATCTCATGCCCTGAATCTCCTGCCCTGAAACTCATGCCCTGAATCTCATGCCCTGAATCTCCTGCACTGAAACTCATGCCCTGAATCTCATGTACTGATTCTCCTGCCCTGAATCTCATGCCTTGAAACGTCTGCACTGAATCTCCTGCCCTGAATCTCCTGTCCTGAAACTCCTGCCCTGAATATCAAGCGCAGAAACTACTGCCCTGAATCTTACACCCTGAATCTCATAACCTGAATCTCCTACCCTGAATCTGCTGCCCTAAAACTCATGACCTGAATCTCATGCCCTGAAACTCCTGCACTGAAACTCCTGCCCTGAATCTCAAGCCCTGAAACCACAGCCCTGAATCTCATATCCTGAAACTCCGGCCCTGAATCTCCTCCACTGAAACTCATGCCCTGAATCTCATGCCCTGATTCTCCTGCCCTGATTCTCATGCCCTGAAACTCCTGCCCTGAATCTCCTGCCCTGAATCTCCTGCCCTGAAACTCATGCCCTGAATAACATGCCCTGAAACTCCTGCCCTGAATATCCTGCCCTGAAACTCATGCCCTGAATCTCATGCCCTGAATCTCCTGCCCTGAAACATATGCCCTGAATCTCCTGCCCTGAAACACATGCCCTGAATCTCATGCCTTTAAACTCATGCCTTGAATCTCATGCCCAGAATCTCCTGAGCTGAACTTCATGCCCTGAATCTCATGCCCTGAATCTCATGCCCTGAATCTCCTGCACTGAATCTCCTGCCCTGAATCTCCTGCCCTGAAACGCTTGCCTTGAATCAAATGCCCTGAAACTCCTGCCCTGAATCTCCTGCCCTGAAACTCCTGCCCTGAATCTCCTGCACTGAAACTCATGCCCTGAATCTCATGCCCTGATTCTCCTGCCCTGAATCTCATGCCCTGAAGCTCTGCACTGAAACTCATGCCCTGAATCTCCTGCCCTGAATCACCTGCCCTGAATCTCTTGACCCGAAACTCCTGCACTGAATCTCCTGCACTGAACCTCATGCCCTGAATCTCATGTCCTGATTCTCCTGCCCTGAATCTCATGCCCTGAAACTTCTGCACTGAAACTCATGCCCTGAATCTCATGCCCTGAATCTCATGCCCTGAATATCCTGCCCTGAAACTCCTGCCCTGAATCTCATGCCCTGAATCTCCTGCCCTGAATCATATGCCCTGAATCTCCTGCCCTGAATCACCTGCCCTGAATCTCTTGACCTGAATCATATGCCCTGAAACTCCTGCCCTGAATCTCCTGCACTGAAACTCATGCCCTGAATCTCATGCGATGATTCTCCTGTCCTGAATCTCATGCCCTGAAACTCCTGCACTGAATCTCCTGCCTGAAACGCTTGCCCTGAATCTCCTGCACTGAAACTCATGCCCTGAATCAAATGCCCTGAAACTCGTGCCCTGAATCTCCTGCCCTGAAACTCCTGCCCTGAATCTCCTGCACTGAAACTCATGCCCTGAATCTCATGCCCTGAAACTCCTGCCCTGAATCTCCTGCCCTGAATCTCATGCCCTGAATCTCCTGCCCTGAAACTCATGCCCTGAATAACATGCCCTGAAACTCCTGCCCTGAAACTCATGCCCTGAATCTCATGCCCTGAATCTCCTGCCCTGAAACATATGCCCTGAATCTCCTGCCCTGAAACACATGCCCTGAATCTCATGCGATGATTCTCCTGTCCTGAATCTCATGCCCTGAAACTCCTGCACTGAATCTCCTGCCCTGAAACGCTTGCCCTGAATCTCCTGCACTGAAACTCATGCCCTGAATCAAATGCCCTGAAACTCGTGCCCTGAATCTCCTGCCCTGAAACTCCTGCCCTGAATCTCCTGCACTGAAACTCATGCCCTGAATCTCATGCCCTGAAACTCCTGCCCTGAATCTCCTGCCCTGAATCTCATGCCCTGAATCTCCTGCCCTGAAACTCATGCCCTGAATAACATGCCCTGAAACTCCTGCCCTGAAACTCATGCCCTGAATCTCATGCCCTGAATCTCCTGCCCTGAAACATATGCCCTGAATCTCCTGCCCTGAAACACATGCCCTGAATCTCATGCCTTTAAACTCATGCCTTGAATCTCATGCCAGAATCTCCTGAGCTGAACCTCATGCCCTGAATCTCATGCCCTGAATCTCATGCCCTGAATCTCCTGCACTGAATCTCCTGCCCTGAATCTCCTGCCCTGAAACGCTTGCCTTGAATCAAATGCCCTGAAACTCCTGCCCTGAATCTCCTGCCCTGAAACTCCTGCCCTGAAACTCATGCCCTGAATAACATGCCCTGAAACTCCTGCCCTGAATATCCTGCCCTGAAACTCATGCCCTGAATCTCATGCCCTGAATCTCATGCCCTGAATCTCCTGCCCTGAAACATATGCCCTGAATCTCCTGCCCTGAAACACATGCCCTGAATCTCATGCCTTTAAACTCATGCCTTGAATCTCATGCCCAGAATCTCCTGAGCTGAACCTCATGCCCTGAATCTCATGCCCTGAATCTCATGCCCTGAATCTCCTGCACTGAATCTCCTGCCCTGAATCTCCTGCCCTGATTCTCCTGCCCTGATTCTCATGCCCTGAAACTCCTGCCCTGAATCTCCTGCCCTGAATCTCCTGCCCTGAAACTCATGCCCTGAATAACATGCCCTGAAACTCCTGCCCTGAATATCCTGCCCTGAAACTCATGCCCTGAATCTCATGCCCTGAATCTCCTGCCCTGAAACATATGCCCTGAATCTCCTGCCCTGAAACACATGCCCTGAATCTCATGCCTTTAAACTCATGCCTTGAATCTCATGCCCAGAATCTCCTGAGCTGAACTTCATGCCCTGAATCTCATGCCCTGAATCTCATGCCCTGAATCTCCTGCACTGAATCTCCTGCCCTGAATCTCCTGCCCTGAAACGCTTGCCTTGAATCAAATGCCCTGAAACTCCTGCCCTGAATCTCCTGCCCTGAAACTCCTGCCCTGAATCTCCTGCACTGAAACTCATGCCCTGAATCTCATGCCCTGATTCTCCTGCCCTGAATCTCATGCCCTGAAGCTCTGCACTGAAACTCATGCCCTGAATCTCCTGCCCTGAATCACCTGCCCTGAATCTCTTGACCCGAAACTCCTGCACTGAATCTCCTGCACTGAACCTCATGCCCTGAATCTCATGTCCTGATTCTCCTGCCCTGAATCTCATGCCCTGAAACTTCTGCACTGAAACTCATGCCCTGAATCTCATGCCCTGAATCTCATGCCCTGAATATCCTGCCCTGAAACTCCTGCCCTGAATCTCCTGCACTGAAACTCATGCCCTGAATCTCATGCGATGATTCTCCTGTCCTGAATCTCATGCCCTGAAACTCCTGCACTGAATCTCCTGCCCTGAAACGCTTGCCCTGAATCTCCTGCACTGAAACTCATGCCCTGAATCAAATGCCCTGAAACTCGTGCCCTGAATCTCCTGCCCTGAAACTCCTGCCCTGAATCTCCTGCACTGAAACTCATGCCCTGAATCTCATGCCCTGAAACTCCTGCCCTGAATCTCCTGCCCTGAATCTCATGCCCTGAATCTCCTGCCCTGAAACTCATGCCCTGAATAACATGCCCTGAAACTCCTGCCCTGAAACTCATGCCCTGAATCTCATGCCCTGAATCTCCTGCCCTGAAACATATGCCCTGAATCTCCTGCCCTGAAACACATGCCCTGAATCTCATGCCTTTAAACTCATGCCTTGAATCTCATGCCCAGAATCTCCTGAGCTGAACCTCATGCCCTGAATCTCATGCCCTGAATCTCATGCCCTGAATCTCCTGCACTGAATCTCCTGCCCTGAATCTCCTGCCCTGAAACGCTTGCCTTGAATCAAATGCCCTGAAACTCCTGCCCTGAATCTCCTGCCCTGAAACTCCTGCCCTGAATCTCCTGCACTGAAACTCATGCCCTGAATCTCATGCCCTGATTCTCCTGCCCTGAATCTCATGCCCTGAAACTCTGCACTGAAACTCATGCCCTGAATCTCCTGCCCTGAAACTCATGCCCTGAATTTCATGCCATGAAACTCCTGCACTGAAACTCCTGCCCTGAATCACCTGCCCTGAATCTCTTGACCCGAAACTCCTGCACTGAATCTCCTGCACTGAAACTCATGCCCTGAATCTCATGTCCTGATTCTCCTGCCCTGAATCTCATGCCCTGAAACTTCTGCACTAAAACTCATGCCCGGAATCTCATGCCCTGAATCTCATGCCCTGAATCTCATGCCCTGAATATCCTGCCCTGAAACTCCTGCCCTGAATCTCATGCCCTGAATCTCCTGCCCTGAATCATATGCCCTGAATCTCCTGCCCTGAATCACCTGCCCTGAATCTCTTGACCTGAATCATATGCCCTGACACTCCTGCCCTGAATCTCCTGCACTGAAACTCATGCCCTGAATCTCATGCGATGATTCTCCTGTCCTGAATCTCATGCCCTGAAACTCCTGCACTGAATCTCCTGCCCTGAAACGCTTGCCCTGAATCAAATGCCCTGAAACACCGGCCCTGAATATCCTGCCCTGAAACTCCTGCCCTGAATCTCATGCCCTGAATCTCCTGCCCTGAAACATATGCCCTGAATATCATGCCCTGAAACACATGCCCTCAATCTCATGCCTTTAAACTCATGCCTTGAATCTCATGCCCAGAATCTCCTGACCTGAATCTCAAGCCCAGAATCTCATGCCCTGAATCTCATGCCCTGAATCTCCTGCCCTGATACTCCTGCCCTGAATCTCCTGCACTGAAACTCATGCCCTGAATCTCATGCCCTGATTCTCCTGCCCTGAATCTCATGTCCTGAAACTCCTGCACTGAAAGTCATGCCCTGAATCTCCTGCCCTGAAACTCATGCCCTTAATTTCATGGCATGAAACTCCTGCACTGAAACTCCTGCCCTGAATCTCCTGCACTGAAACTCATGCCCTGAATCTCATGTACTGATTCTCCTGCCCTGAATCTCCTGCCCTGAATCTCATGCCGTGAAAGCTCTGCACTGAATCTCCTGCCCTCAATCTCCTGCCCTGAAACTCATGCCCTGAATTTCATGCCCTGAAACTCCTGCACTGAAACTCCTGCCCTGAAATTCCTGTTCCGAATCTCCTGCCCTGAAACTCATGCCCTGATTCACATGCCATGAAATTCCAACCCTGAATTTCCTGACCTGAAACTCATGCCCTGAATCTCATGCCCTGATATTCCTGCACTGAATCTCCTGCCCTGAAACTCATGTCCTGAATCTCATGCCCTGAAACTCTGCACTGAAACTCATGCCCTGAATCTCATGCCCTGAATCTCCTGCCCTGAAAGTCATGCCCTGAATTTCATGCCATGAAACTCCTGCACTGAAACTCCTGCCCTGAATCACCTGCCCTGAATCTCATGTCCTGATTCTCCTGCCCTGAATCTCCTGCACTGAAACTCATGCCCTGAATCTCATGTCCTGATTCTCCTGCCCTGAATCTCATGCCCTGAATCTCCTGCCCTGAAACTCATGCCCTGAATCTCATGCCCTGAATCTCCTGCACTGAAACTCATGCCCTGAATCTCATGTACTGATTCTCCTGCCCTGAATCTCATGCCTTGAAACGTCTGCACTGAATCTCCTGCCCTGAATCTCCTGTCCTGAAACTCCTGCCCTGAATATCAAGCGCAGAAACTACTGCCCTGAATCTTACACCCTGAATCTCATAACCTGAATCTCCTACCCTGAATCTGCTGCCCTAAAACTCATGACCTGAATCTCATGCCCTGAAACTCCTGCACTGAAACTCCTGCCCTGAATCTCAAGCCCTGAAACCACAGCCCTGAATCTCATATCCTGAAACTCCGGCCCTGAATCTCCTCCACTGAAACTCATGCCCTGAATCTCATGCCCTGATTCTCCTGCCCTGATTCTCATGCCCTGAAACTCCTGCCCTGAATCTCCTGCCCTGAATCTCCTGCCCTGAAACTCATGCCCTGAATAACATGCCCTGAAACTCCTGCCCTGAATATCCTGCCCTGAAACTCATGCCCTGAATCTCATGCCCTGAATCTCCTGCCCTGAAACATATGCCCTGAATCTCCTGCCCTGAAACACATGCCCTGAATCTCATGCCTTTAAACTCATGCCTTGAATCTCATGCCCAGAATCTCCTGAGCTGAACTTCATGCCCTGAATCTCATGCCCTGAATCTCATGCCCTGAATCTCCTGCACTGAATCTCCTGCCCTGAATCTCCTGCCCTGAAACGCTTGCCTTGAATCAAATGCCCTGAAACTCCTGCCCTGAATCTCCTGCCCTGAAACTCCTGCCCTGAATCTCCTGCACTGAAACTCATGCCCTGAATCTCATGCCCTGATTCTCCTGCCCTGAATCTCATGCCCTGAAGCTCTGCACTGAAACTCATGCCCTGAATCTCCTGCCCTGAATCACCTGCCCTGAATCTCTTGACCCGAAACTCCTGCACTGAATCTCCTGCACTGAACCTCATGCCCTGAATCTCATGTCCTGATTCTCCTGCCCTGAATCTCATGCCCTGAAACTTCTGCACTGAAACTCATGCCCTGAATCTCATGCCCTGAATCTCATGCCCTGAATATCCTGCCCTGAAACTCCTGCCCTGAATCTCATGCCCTGAATCTCCTGCCCTGAATCATATGCCCTGAATCTCCTGCCCTGAATCACCTGCCCTGAATCTCTTGACCTGAATCATATGCCCTGAAACTCCTGCCCTGAATCTCCTGCACTGAAACTCATGCCCTGAATCTCATGCGATGATTCTCCTGTCCTGAATCTCATGCCCTGAAACTCCTGCACTGAATCTCCTGCCCTGAAACGCTTGCCCTGAATCTCCTGCACTGAAACTCATGCCCTGAATCAAATGCCCTGAAACTCGTGCCCTGAATCTCCTGCCCTGAAACTCCTGCCCTGAATCTCCTGCACTGAAACTCATGCCCTGAATCTCATGCCCTGAAACTCCTGCCCTGAATCTCCTGCCCTGAATCTCATGCCCTGAATCTCCTGCCCTGAAACTCATGCCCTGAATAACATGCCCTGAAACTCCTGCCCTGAAACTCATGCCCTGAATCTCATGCCCTGAATCTCCTGCCCTGAAACATATGCCCTGAATCTCCTGCCCTGAAACACATGCCCTGAATCTCATGCCTTTAAACTCATGCCTTGAATCTCATGCCCAGAATCTCCTGAGCTGAACCTCATGCCCTGAATCTCATGCCCTGAATCTCATGCCCTGAATCTCCTGCACTGAATCTCCTGCCCTGAATCTCCTGCCCTGAAACGCTTGCCTTGAATCAAATGCCCTGAAACTCCTGCCCTGAATCTCCTGCCCTGAAACTCCTGCCCTGAATCTCCTGCACTGAAACTCATGCCCTGAATCTCATGCCCTGATTCTCCTGCCCTGAATCTCATGCCCTGAAACTCTGCACTGAAACTCATGCCCTGAATCTCCTGCCCTGAAACTCATGCCCTGAATTTCATGCCATGAAACTCCTGCACTGAAACTCCTGCCCTGAATCACCTGCCCTGAATCTCTTGACCCGAAACTCCTGCACTGAATCTCCTGCACTGAAACTCATGCCCTGAATCTCATGTCCTGATTCTCCTGCCCTGAATCTCATGCCCTGAAACTTCTGCACTAAAACTCATGCCCTGAATCTCATGCCCTGAATCTCATGCCCTGAATCTCATGCCCTGAATATCCTGCCCTGAAACTCCTGCCCTGAATCTCATGCCCTGAATCTCCTGCCCTGAATCATATGCCCTGAATCTCCTGCCCTGAATCACCTGCCCTGAATCTCTTGACCTGAATCATATGCCCTGACACTCCTGCCCTGAATCTCCTGCACTGAAACTCATGCCCTGAATCTCATGCGATGATTCTCCTGTCCTGAATCTCATGCCCTGAAACTCCTGCACTGAATCTCCTGCCCTGAAACGCTTGCCCTGAATCAAATGCCCTGAAACACCGGCCCTGAATATCCTGCCCTGAAACTCCTGCCCTGAATCTCCTGCCCTGAAACATATGCCCTGAATATCATGCCCTGAAACACATGCCCTCAATCTCATGCCTTTAAACTCATGCCTTGAATCTCATGCCCAGAATCTCCTGACCTGAATCTCAAGCCCAGAATCTCATGCCCTGAATCTCATGCCCTGAATGTCCTGCACTGAATCTCCTGCCCTGAATCTACTGCCCTGAAACGCTTGCCCTGAATCAAATGCCCTGACCCTCCTGCCCTGAATCTCCTGCCCTGATACTCCTGCCCTGAATCTCCTGCACTGAAACTCATGCCCTGAATCTCATGCCCTGATTCTCCTGCCCTGAATCTCATGTCCTGAAACTCCTGCACTGAAAGTCATGCCCTGAATCTCCTGCCCTGAAACTCATGCCCTTAATTTCATGGCATGAAACTCCTGCACTGAAACTCCTGCCCTGAATCTCCTGCACTGAAACTCATGCCCTGAATCTCATGTACTGATTCTCCTGCCCTGAATCTCATGCCTTGAAACGTCTGCACTGAATCTCCTGCCCTGAATCTCCTGCCCTGAAACGCTTGCCCTGAATCAAATGCCCTGAAACTCCTGCCCTGAATCTCCTGCCCTGAATCTCATGCCGTGAAAGCTCTGCACTGAATCTCCTGCCCTCAATCTCCTGCCCTGAAACTCATGCCCTGAATTTCATGCCCTGAAACTCCTGCACTGAAACTCCTGCCCTGAAATTCCTGTTCCGAATCTCCTGCCCTGAAACTCATGCCCTGATTCACATGCCATGAAATTCCAACCCTGAATTTCCTGACCTGAAACTCATGCCCTGAATCTCATGCCCTGATATTCCTGCACTGAATCTCCTGCCCTGAAACTCACGTCCTGAATCTCATGCCCTGAAACTCTGCACTGAAACTCATGCCCTGAATCTCATGCCCTGAATCTCCTGCCCTGAAAGTCATGCCCTGAATTTCATGCCATGAAACTCCTGCACTGAAACTCCTGCCCTGAATCACCTGCCCTGAATCTCATGTCCTGATTCTCCTGCCCTGAATCTCCTGCACTGAAACTCATGCCCTGAATCTCATGTCCTGATTCTCCTGCCCTGAATCTCATGCCCTGAATCTCCTGCCCTGAAACTCATGCCCTGAATCTCATGCCCTGAATCTCCTGCACTGAAACTCATGCCCTGAATCTCATGTACTGATTCTCCTGCCCTGAATCTCATGCCTTGAAACGTCTGCACTGAATCTCCTGCCCTGAATCTCCTGTCCTGAAACTCCTGCCCTGAATATCAAGCGCAGAAACTACTGCCCTGAATCTTACACCCTGAATCTCATAACCTGAATCTCCTACCCTGAATCTGCTGCCCTAAAACTCATGACCTGAATCTCATGCCCTGAAACTCCTGCACTGAAACTCCTGCCCTGAATCTCAAGCCCTGAAACCACAGCCCTGAATCTCATATCCTGAAACTCCGGCCCTGAATCTCCTCCACTGAAACTCATGCCCTGAATCTCATGCCCTGATTCTCCTGCCCTGATTCTCATGCCCTGAAACTCCTGCCCTGAATCTCCTGCCCTGAATCTCCTGCCCTGAAACTCATGCCCTGAATAACATGCCCTGAAACTCCTGCCCTGAATATCCTGCCCTGAAACTCATGCCCTGAATCTCATGCCCTGAATCTCCTGCCCTGAAACATATGCCCTGAATCTCCTGCCCTGAAACACATGCCCTGAATCTCATGCCTTTAAACTCATGCCTTGAATCTCATGCCCAGAATCTCCTGAGCTGAACTTCATGCCCTGAATCTCATGCCCTGAATCTCATGCCCTGAATCTCCTGCACTGAATCTCCTGCCCTGAATCTCCTGCCCTGAAACGCTTGCCTTGAATCAAATGCCCTGAAACTCCTGCCCTGAATCTCCTGCCCTGAAACTCCTGCCCTGAATCTCCTGCACTGAAACTCATGCCCTGAATCTCATGCCCTGATTCTCCTGCCCTGAATCTCATGCCCTGAAGCTCTGCACTGAAACTCATGCCCTGAATCTCCTGCCCTGAATCACCTGCCCTGAATCTCTTGACCCGAAACTCCTGCACTGAATCTCCTGCACTGAACCTCATGCCCTGAATCTCATGTCCTGATTCTCCTGCCCTGAATCTCATGCCCTGAAACTTCTGCACTGAAACTCATGCCCTGAATCTCATGCCCTGAATCTCATGCCCTGAATATCCTGCCCTGAAACTCCTGCCCTGAATCTCATGCCCTGAATCTCCTGCCCTGAATCATATGCCCTGAATCTCCTGCCCTGAATCACCTGCCCTGAATCTCTTGACCTGAATCATATGCCCTGAAACTCCTGCCCTGAATCTCCTGCACTGAAACTCATGCCCTGAATCTCATGCGATGATTCTCCTGTCCTGAATCTCATGCCCTGAAACTCCTGCACTGAATCTCCTGCCCTGAAACGCTTGCCCTGAATCTCCTGCACTGAAACTCATGCCCTGAATCAAATGCCCTGAAACTCGTGCCCTGAATCTCCTGCCCTGAAACTCCTGCCCTGAATCTCCTGCACTGAAACTCATGCCCTGAATCTCATGCCCTGAAACTCCTGCCCTGAATTTCATGCCATGAAACTCCTGCACTGAAACTCCTGCCCTGAATCACCTGCCCTGAATCTCTTGACCCGAAACTCCTGCACTGAATCTCCTGCACTGAAACTCATGCCCTGAATCTCATGTCCTGATTCTCCTGCCCTGAATCTCATGCCCTGAAACTTCTGCACTAAAACTCATGCCCTGAATCTCATGCCCTGAATCTCATGCCCTGAATATCCTGCCCTGAAACTCCTGCCCTGAATCTCATGCCCTGAATCTCCTGCCCTGAATCATATGCCCTGAATCTCCTGCCCTGAATCACCTGCCCTGAATCTCTTGACCTGAATCATATGCCCTGACACTCCTGCCCTGAATCTCCTGCACTGAAACTCATGCCCTGAATCTCATGCGATGATTCTCCTGTCCTGAATCTCATGCCCTGAAACTCCTGCACTGAATCTCCTGCCCTGAAACGCTTGCCCTGAATCAAATGCCCTGAAACACCGGCCCTGAATATCCTGCCCTGAAACTCCTGCCCTGAATCTCATGCCCTGAATCTCCTGCCCTGAAACATATGCCCTGAATCTCATGCCCTGAAACACATGCCCTCAATCTCATGCCTTTAAACTCATGCCTTGAATCTCATGCCCAGAATCTCCTGACCTGAATCTCAAGCCCAGAATCTCATGCCCTGAATCTCATGCCCTGAATGTCCTGCACTGAATCTCCTGCCCTGAATCTACTGCCCTGAAACGCTTGCCCTGAATCAAATGCCCTGACCCTCCTGCCCTGAATCTCCTGCCCTGATACTCCTGCCCTGAATCTCCTGCACTGAAACTCATGCCCTGAATCTCATGCCCTGATTCTCCTGCCCTGAATCTCATGTCCTGAAACTCCTGCACTGAAAGTCATGCCCTGAATCTCCTGCCCTGAAACTCATGCCCTTAATTTCATGGCATGAAACTCCTGCACTGAAACTCCTGCCCTGAATCTCCTGCACTGAAACTCATGCCCTGAATCTCATGTACTGATTCTCCTGCCCTGAATCTCATGCCTTGAAACGTCTGCACTGAATCTCCTGCCCTGAATCTCCTGCCCTGAAACGCTTGCCCTGAATCAAATGCCCTGAAACTCCTGCCCTGAATCTCCTGCCCTGAATCTCATGCCGTGAAACCTCTGCACTGAATCTCCTGCCCTCAATCTCCTGCCCTGAAACTCATGCCCTGAATTTCATGCCCTGAAACTCCTGCACTGAAACTCCTGCCCTGAATCACCTGCCCTGAATCTCTTGACCTGAATCATATGCCCTGAAACTCCTGCCCTGAATCTCCTGCACTGAAACTCATGCCCTGAATCTCATGCGATGATTCTCCTGTCCTGAATCTCATGCCCTGAAACTCCTGCACTGAATCTCCTGCCCTGAAACGCTTGCCCTGAATCTCCTGCACTGAAACTCATGCCCTGAATCAAATGCCCTGAAACTCGTGCCCTGAATCTCCTGCCCTGAAACTCCTGCCCTGAATCTCCTGCACTGAAACTCATGCCCTGAATCTCATGCCCTGAAACTCCTGCCCTGAATTTCATGCATGAAACTCCTGCACTGAAACTCCTGCCCTGAATCACCTGCCCTGAATCTCTTGACCCGAAACTCCTGCACTGAATCTCCTGCACTGAAACTCATGCCCTGAATCTCATGTCCTGATTCTCCTGCCCTGAATCTCATGCCCTGAAACTTCTGCACTAAAACTCATGCCCTGAATCTCATGCCCTGAATCTCATGCCCTGAATATCCTGCCCTGAAACTCCTGCCCTGAATCTCATGCCCTGAATCTCCTGCCCTGAATCATATGCCCTGAATCTCCTGCCCTGAATCACCTGCCCTGAATCTCTTGACCTGAATCATATGCCCTGACACTCCTGCCCTGAATCTCCTGCACTGAAACTCATGCCCTGAATCTCATGCGATGATTCTCCTGTCCTGAATCTCATGCCCTGAAACTCCTGCACTGAATCTCCTGCCTGAAACGCTTGCCCTGAATCAAATGCCCTGAAACACCGGCCCTGAATATCCTGCCCTGAAACTCCTGCCCTGAATCTCATGCCCTGAATCTCCTGCCCTGAAACATATGCCCTGAATCTCATGCCCTGAAAACACATGCCTCAATCTCATGCCTTTAAACTCATGCCTTGAATCTCATGCCCAGAATCTCCTGACCTGAATCTCAAGCCCAGAATCTCATGCCCTGAATCTCATGCCCTGAATGTCCTGCACTGAATCTCCTGCCCTGAATCTACTGCCCTGAAACGCTTGCCCTGAATCAAATGCCCTGACCCTCCTGCCCTGAATCTCCTGCCCTGATACTCCTGCCCTGAATCTCCTGCACTGAAACTCATGCCCTGAATCTCATGCCCTGATTCTCCTGCCCTGAATCTCATGTCCTGAAACTCCTGCACTGAAAGTCATGCCCTGAATCTCCTGCCCTGAAACTCATGCCCTTAATTTCATGGCATGAAACTCCTGCACTGAAACTCCTGCCCTGAATCTCCTGCACTGAAACTCATGCCCTGAATCTCATGTACTGATTCTCCTGCCCTGAATCTCATGCCTTGAAACGTCTGCACTGAATCTCCTGCCCTGAATCTCCTGCCCTGAAACGCTTGCCCTGAATCAAATGCCCTGAAACTCCTGCCCTGAATCTCCTGCCCTGAAGTCTCATGCCGTGAAACCTCTGCACTGAATCTCCTGCCCTCAATCTCCTGCCCTGAAACTCATGCCCTGAATTTCATGCCTGAAACTCCTGCACTGAAACTCTGCCCTGAAATTCCTGTTCCGAATCTCCTGCCCTGAAACTCATGCCCTGATTCACATGCCATGAAATTCCAACCCTGAATTTCCTGACCTGAAACTCATGCCCTGAATCTCATGCCCTGATATTCATGCACTGAATCTCCTGCCCTGAAACTCATGTCCTGAATCTCATGCCCTGAAACTCTGCACTGAAACTCATGCCCTGAATCTCATGCCCTGAATCTCCTGCCCTGAAAGTCATGCCCTGAATTTCATGCCATGAAACTCCTGCACTGAAACTCCTGCCCTGAATCACCTGCCCTGAATCTCATGTCCTGATTCTCCTGCCCTGAATCTCCTGCACTGAAACTCATGCCCTGAATCTCATGTCCTGATTCTCCTGCCCTGAATCTCATGCCCTGAATCTCCTGCCCTGAAACTCATGCCCTGAATCTCATGCCCTGAATCTCCTGCACTGAAACTCATCCCTGAATCTCATGTACTGATTCTCCTGCCCTGAATCTCATGCCTTGAAACGTCTGCACTGAATCTCCTGCCCTGAATCTCCTGCCCTGAAACTCCTGCCCTGAATATCAAGCGCAGAAACTACTGCCCTGAATCTTACACCCTGAATCTCATAACCTGAATCTCCTACCCTGAATCTGCTGCCCTAAAACTCATGACCTGAATCTCATGCCCTGAATCTCCTGCACTGAATCTCCTGCCCTGAATCTCCTGCCCTGAAACCACAGCCCTGAATCTCATATCCTGAACTCCGGCCCTGAATCTCCTGCCCTGAAACTCCTGCCCTGAATCTCCTGCACTGAAACTCATGCCCTGAATCTCATGCCCTGATTCTCCTGCCCTGAATCTCATGCCCTGAAACTCTGCACTGAAACGCATGCCCTGAATCTCCTGCCCTGAAACTCATGCCCTGAATTTCATGCCATGAAACTCCTGCACTGAAACTCCTGCCCTGAATCACCTGCCCTGAATCTCTTGACCCGAAACTCCTGCACTGAATCTCCTGCACTGAAACTCATGCCCTGAATCTCATGTCCTGATTCTCCTGCCCTGAATCTCATGCCCTGAAACTTCTGCACTAAAACTCATGCCCTGAATCTCATGCCCTGAATCTCATGCCCTGAATATCCTGCCCTGAAACTCCTGCCCTGAATCTCATGCCCTGAATCTCCTGCCCTGAATCATATGCCCTGAATCTCCTGCCCTGAATCACCTGCCCTGAATCTCTTGACCTGAATCATATGCCCTGACACTCCTGCCCTGAATCTCCTGCACTGAAACTCATGCCCTGAATCTCATGCGATGATTCTCCTGTCCTGAATCTCATGCCCTGAAACTCCTGCACTGAATCTCCTGCCCTGAAACGCTTGCCCTGAATCAAATGCCCTGAAACACCGGCCCTGAATATCCTGCCCTGAAACTCCTGCCCTGAATCTCATGCCCTGAATCTCCTGCCCTGAAACATATGCCCTGAATCTCATGCCCTGAAACACATGCCCTCAATCTCATGCCTTTAAACTCATGCCTTGAATCTCATGCCCAGAATCTCCTGACCTGAATCTCAAGCCCAGAATCTCATGCCCTGAATCTCATGCCCTGAATGTCCTGCACTGAATCTCCTGCCCTGAATCTACTGCCCTGAAACGCTTGCCCTGAATCAAATGCCCTGACCCTCCTGCCCTGAATCTCCTGCCCTGATACTCCTGCCCTGAATCTCCTGCACTGAAACTCATGCCCTGAATCTCATGCCCTGATTCTCCTGCCCTGAATCTCATGTCCTGAAACTCCTGCACTGAAAGTCATGCCCTGAATCTCCTGCCCTGAAACTCATGCCCTTAATTTCATGGCATGAAACTCCTGCACTGAAACTCCTGCCCTGAATCTCCTGCACTGAAACTCATGCCCTGAATCTCATGTACTGATTCTCCTGCCCTGAATCTCATGCCTTGAAACGTCTGCACTGAATCTCCTGCCCTGAATCTCCTGCCCTGAAACGCTTGCCCTGAATCAAATGCCCTGAAACTCCTGCCCTGAATCTCCTGCCCTGAATCTCATGCCGTGAAAGCTCTGCACTGAATCTCCTGCCCTCAATCTCCTGCCCTGAAACTCATGCCCTGAATTTCATGCCCTGAAACTCCTGCACTGAAACTCCTGCCCTGAAATTCCTGTTCCGAATCTCCTGCCCTGAAACTCATGCCCTGATTCACATGCCATGAAATTCCAACCCTGAATTTCCTGACCTGAAACTCATGCCCTGAATCTCATGCCCTGATATTCCTGCACTGAATCTCCTGCCCTGAAACTCATGTCCTGAATCTCATGCCCTGAAACTCTGCACTGAAACTCATGCCCTGAATCTCATGCCCTGAATCTCCTGCCCTGAAAGTCATGCCCTGAATTTCATGCCATGAAACTCCTGCACTGAAACTCCTGCCCTGAATCACCTGCCCTGAATCTCATGTCCTGATTCTCCTGCCCTGAATCTCCTGCACTGAAACTCATGCCCTGAATCTCATGTCCTGATTCTCCTGCCCTGAATCTCATGCCCTGAATCTCCTGCCCTGAAACTCATGCCCTGAATCTCATGCCCTGAATATCCTGCACTGAAACTCATGCCCTGAATCTCATGTACTGATTCTCCTGCCCTGAATCTCATGCCTTGAAACGTCTGCACTGAATCTCCTGCCCTGAATCTCCTGCCCTGAAACTCCTGCCCTGAATATCAAGCGCAGAAACTACTGCCCTGAATCTTACACCCTGAATCTCATAACCTGAATCTCCTACCCTGAATCTGCTGCCCTAAAACTCATGACCTGAATCTCATGCCCTGAATCTCCTGCACTGAATCTCCTGCCCTGAATCTCCTGCCCTGAAACCACAGCCCTGAATCTCATATCCTGAAACTCCGGCCCTGAATGTCCTGCCCTGAAACTCCTGCCCTGAATCTCCTGCACTGAAACTCATGCCCTGAATCTCATGCCCTGATTCTCCTGCCCTGAATCTCATGCCCTGAAGCTCTGCACTGAAACTCATGCCCTGAATCTCCTGCCCTGAATCACCTGCCCTGAATCTCTTGACCCGAAACTCCTGCACTGAATCTCCTGCACTGAAACTCATGCCCTGAATCTCATGTCCTGATTCTCCTGCCCTGAATCTCATGCCCTGAAACTTCTGCACTGAAACTCATGCCCTGAATCTCATGCCCTGAATCTCATGCCCTGAATATCCTGCCCTGAAACTCCTGCCCTGAATCTCATGCCCTGAATCTCCTGCCCTGAATCATATGCCCTGAATCTCCTGCCCTGAATCACCTGCCCTGAATCTCTTGACCGGAAACATATGCCCTGAAACTCCTGCCCTGAATCTCCTGCACTGAAACTCATGCCCTGAATCTCATGCGATGATTCTCCTGTCCTGAATCTCATGCCCTGAAACTCCTGCACTGAATCTCCTGCCCTGAAACGCTTGCCCTGAATCAAATGCCCTGAAACACCTGCCCTGAATATCCTGCCCTGAAACTCCTGCCCTGAATCTCATGCCCTGAATCTCCTGCCCTGAAACATATGCCCTGAATCTCATGCCCTGAAACACATGCCCTCAATCTCATGCCTTTAAACTCAAGCCTTGAATCTCATGCCCAGAATCTCCTGACCTGAATCTCAAGCCCAGAATCTCATGCCCTGAATCTCATGCCCTGAATGTCCTGCACTGAATCTCCTGCCCTGAATCTACTGCCCTGAAACGCTTGCCCTGAATCAAATGCCCTGAAACTCCTGCCCTGAATCTCCTGCCCTGAAACTCCTGCCCTGAATCTCCTGCACTGAAACTCATGCCCTGAATCTCATGCCCTGATTCTCCTGCCCTGAATCTCATGCCCTGAAACTCCTGCACTGAAAGTCATGCCCTGAATCTTCTGCCCTGAAACTCATGCCCTTAATTTCATGCCATGAACCTCCTGCACTGAAACACCTGCCCTGAATCACCTGCTCTGAATCTCTTGACCTGAAACTCCTGCCCTGAATCTCCTGCACTGAAACTCATGCCCTGAATCTCATGTACTGATTCTCCTGCCCTGAATCTCATGCCTTGAAACGTCTGCACTGAATCTCCTGCCCTGAATCTCCTGCCCTGAAACGCTTGCCCTGAATCAAATGCCCTGAAACTCCTGCCCTGAATCTCCTGCCCTGAAAATCCTGCACTGAAACACATGCCCTGAATCTCATGCCCTGAATCTCCTGCCCTGAATCTCATGCCCTGAATTTCATGCCCTGAAACTCCTGCACTGAAACTCCTGCCCTGAAATTCCTGTTCCGAATCTCCTGCCCTGAAACTCATGCCCTGATTCACATGCCATGAAATTCCAACCCTGAATTTCCTGACCTGAAACTCATGCCCTGAATCTCATGCCCTGATATTCCTGCACTGAATCTCCTGCCCTGAAACTCATGTCCTGAATCTCATGCCCTGAAACTCCTGCCCTGAATCTCCTGCCCTGAAACTCATGCCCTGAATTTCATGGCCTTGATCTCATGCCCTGAATCTCATGCCCTGAAACTCATGCCCTGAATCTCCTGCCCTGCAACTCATGCCCTGAATCTCATGCTCTGAAATTTCTGCCCTGAAACTCCAGCCCTTAAAGTGAAGCTCCGAATCTCATGCCCTGAATCTCCTGCCCTGAATCTCCTGCCCTGAAACTCATGTCCTGCATCTCATACCCTGAAACTCCTGCCCTGAATCTCCTGCCCTGAAACTCATGCCCTGAATTTCATGGCCTTGATCTCATGCCCTGAATCTCATGCCCTGAAACTCCTGCCCTGAATCGCCTGCCCTGAAACTCATGTCCTGAATCTCATGCCCTGAAACTCCTGCCTGCATCTCCTGCCCTGAAACTCATGCCCTGAATTTCATGGCCTTGATCTCATGCCCTGAATCTCATGCCCTGAAACTCCTGCGCTGAAAGCCATGCCTTGAAACTAATGCCCTTGATCTCGTGCCCTGAATCTCATGCCCTGAAACTCCTGCCCTGAATATCAAGCGCAGAAACTACTGCCCTGAATCTTATACCCTGAATCTCATAACCTGAATCTCCTACCCTGAATCTCCTGCCCTAAAACTCATGACCTGAATCTCATGCCTGAAACTCCTGCACTGAAACTCCTGCCCTGAATCTCAAGCCCTGAAACCACAGCCCTGAATCTCATGGCCTGAAACTCCTGCCCTGAATCTCCTCCACTGAAAAACTTATGCCCTGAATCTCATGCCCTGAATCTCCTGCCCTGAAACTCCTGCACTGAATCTCCTGCCCTGAATCTCCTGCCGTGAAACGCTTGCCCTGAATCAAATGCCCTGAAACTCGTGCCCTGAATCTCCTGCCCTGAAACTCCTGCCCTGAATCTCCTGCACTGAAACTCATGCCCTGAATCTCATGCCCTGAAACTCCTGCCCTGAATCTCCTGCCCTGAAACTCATGCCCTGAATTTCATGGCCTTGATCTCATGCCCTGAATCTCATGCCCTGAAACTCCTTCCCTGAATATCAAGCGCAGAAACTACTGCCCTGAATCTTATACCCTGAATCTCATAACCTGAATCTCCTACCTGAATCTGCTGCCCTAAAACTCATGACCTGAATCTCATGCCCTGAAACTCTGCTCTGAAACTCCTGCCCTGAATTCTCAAGCCCTGAAACCACAGCCCTGAATCTCATATCCTGAAACTCCGGCCCTGAATCTCCTCCACTGAAACTCATGCCCTGAATCTCATGCCTGATTCTCCTTGCCCTGATTCTCATGCCCTGAAACTCCTGCCCTGAATCTCCTGCCCTGAATCTCCTGCCCTGAAACTCATGCCCGGAATAACATGCCCTGAAACTCCTGCCCTGAATATCCTGCCCTGAAACTCATGCCCTGAATCTCATGCCCTGAATCTCCTGCCCTGAAACATATGCCTGAATCTCCTGCCCTGAAACACATGCCCTGAATCTCATGCCTTTAAACTCATGCCTTGAATCTCATGCCCAGAATTTCCTGAGCTGAACCTCATGCCCTGAATCTCATGCCCTGAATCTCCTGCACTGAATCTCCTGCCCTGAAACTCATGTCCTGAATCTCATGCCCTGAAACTCCTGCCCTGAATCTCCCTGCCCTGAAACTCATGCCCTGAATTTCATGGCCTTGATCTCATGCCCTGAATCTCATGCCCTGAAACTCATGCCCTGAATCTCCTGCCCTGCAACTCATGCCCTGAATCTCATGCTCTGAAATTTCTGCCCTGAAACTCCAGCCCTTAAAGTGAAGCTCGAATCTCATGCCCTGAATCTCCTGCCCTGAATCTCCTGCCCTGAAACTCATGTCCTGCATCTCATACCCTGAACTCCTGCCCTGAATCTCCTGCCCTGAAACTCATGCCCTGAATTTCATGGCCTTGATCTCATGCCCTGAATCTCATGCCCTGAAACTCTGCCCTGAATCGCCTGCCCTGAAACTCATGTCCTGAATCTCAATGCCCTGAAACTCCTGCCCTGCATCTCCTGCCCTGAACTCATGCCCTGAATTTCATGGCCTTGATCTCATGCCCTGAATCTCATGCCCTGAAACTCCTGCGCTGAAAGCCATGCCTTGAAACTAATGCCCTTGATCTCGTGCCCTGAATCTCATGCCCTGAAACTCCTGCCCTGAATATCAAGCGCAGAAACTACTGCCCTGAATCTTATACCCTGAATCTCATAACCTGAATCTCCTACCCTGAATCTCCTGCCCTAAAACTCATGACCTGAATCTCATGCCCTGAAACTCCTGCACTGAAACTCCTGCCCTGAATCTCAAGCCCTGAAACCACAGCCCTGAATCTCATGGCCTGAAACTCCTGCCCTGAATCTCCTCCACTGAAACTTATGCCCTGAATCTCATGCCCTGAATCTCCTGCCCTGAAACTCCTGCACTGAATCTCCTGCCCTGAATCTCCTGCCGTGAAACGCTTGCCCTGAATCAAATGCCCTGAAACTCGTGCCCTGAATCTCCTGCCCTGAAACTCCTGCCCTGAATCTCCTGCACTGAAACTCATGCCCTGAATCTCATGCCCTGAAACTCCTGCCCTGAATCTCCTGCCCTGAAACTCATGCCCTGAATTTCATGGCCTTTGATCTCATGCCCTGATCTCATGCCCTGAAACTCCTTCCCTGAATATCAAGCGCAGAAACTACTGCCCTGAATCTTATACCCTGAATCTCATAACCTGAATCTCTACCTGGAATCTGCTGCCCTAAAACTCATGACCTGAATCTCATGCCCTGAAACTCCTGCTCTGAAACTCCTGCCCTGAATCTCAAGCCCTGAAACCACAGCCCTGAATCTCATATCCTGAAACTCCGGCCCTGAATCTCCTCCACTGAAACTCATGCCCTGAATCTCATGCCCTGATTCTCCTGCCCTGATTCTCATGCCTGCCTGAAACTCCTGCCCTGAATCTCCTGCCCTGAATCTCCTGCCCTGAAACTCATGCCCGGAATAACATGCCCTGAAACTCCTGCCCTGAATATCCTGCCCTGAAACTCATGCCCTGAATCTCATGCCCTGAATCTCCTGCCCTGAAACATATGCCCTGAATCTCCTGCCCTGAAACACATGCCCTGAATCTCATGCCTTTAAACTCATGCCTTGAATCTCATGCCCAGAATTTCCTGAGCTGAACCTCATGCCCTGAATCTCATGCCCTGAATCTCCTGCACTGAATCTCCTGCCCTGAATCTCCTGCCCTGAAACGCTTGCCTTGAATCAAATGCCCTGAAACTCCTGCCCTGAATCTCCTGCCCTGAAACTCCTGCCCTGAATCTCCTGCACTGAAACTCATGCCCTGAATCTCATGCCCTGATTCTCCTGCCCTGAATCTCATGCCCTGAAACTCTGCACTGAAACTCATGCCCTGAATCTCCTGCCCTGAAACTCATGCCCTGAATTACATGCCATGAAACTCCTACACTGAAACTCCTGCCCTGAAACTCCTGCCCTGAATCTCATGCCCTGAATCTCCTGCCCTGAAACATATGCCCTGAATCTCCTGCCCTGAATCACCTGCCCTGAATCTCTTGACCTGAATCATATGCCCTGACACTCCTGCCCTGAATCTCCTGCACTGAAACTCATGCCCTGAATCTCATGCGATGATTCTCCTGTCCTGAATCTCATGCCCTGAAACTCCTGCACTTAATCTCCTGCCCTGAAACGCTTGCCCTGAATCAAATGCCCTGAAACACCTGCCCTGAATATCCTGCCCTGAAACTCCTGCCCTGAATCTCATGCCCTGAATCTCCTGCCCTGAAACATATGCCCTGAATCTCATGCCCTGAAACACATGCCCTCAATCTCATGCCTTTAACTCATGCCTTGAATCTCATGCCCAGAATCTCCTGACCTCAATCTCAAGCCCAGAATCTCATGCCCTGAATCTCATGCCCTGAATGTCCTGCACTGAATCTCCTGCCCTGAATCTACTGCCCTGAAACGCTTGCCCTGAATCAAATGCCCTGAAACTCCAGCCCTGAATCTCCTGCCCTGAAACTCCTGCCCTGAATCTCATGCCCTGATTCTCCTGCCCTGAATCTCATGCTCTGAAACTCCTGCACTGAAAGTCATGCCCTGAATCTCCTGCCCTGAAACTCATGCCCTTAATTTCATGCCATGAAACTCCTGCACTGAAACACCTGCCCTGAATCACCTGCTCTGAATCTCTTGACCTGAAACTCCTGCCCTGAATCTCCTGCACTGAAACTCATGCCCTGAATCTCATGTACTGATTCTCCTGCCCTGAATCTCATGCCTTGAAACGTCTGCACTGAATCTCCTGCCCTGAATCTCCTGCCCTGAAACGCTTGCCCTGAATCAAATGCCCTGAAACTCCTGCCCTGAATCTCCTGCCCTGAAAATCCTGCACTGAAACACATGCCCTGAATCTCATGCCCTGAATCTCCTGCCCTGAATCTCATGCCGTGAAACCTCTGCACTGAATCTCCTGCCCTCAATCTCCTGCCGTGAAACTCATGCCCTGAATTTCATGCCCTGAAACTCCTGCACTGAAACTCCTGCCCTGAAATTCCTGTTCCGAATCTCCTGCCCTGAAACTCATGCCCTGATTCACATGCCCTGAAATTCCAACCCTGAATTTCCTGACCTGAAACTCATGCCCTGAATCTCATGCCCTGATATTCCTGCACTGAATCTCCTGCCCTGAAACTCATGTCCTGAATCTCATGCCCTGAAACTCCTGCCCTGAATCTCCTGCCCTGAAACTCATGCCCTGAATTTCATGGCTTGATCTCATGCCCTGAATCTCATGCCCTGAAACTCATGCCCTGAATCTCCTGCCCTGCAACTCATGCCCTGAATCTCATGCTCTGAAATTTCTGCCCTGAAACTCCAGCCCTTAAAGTGAAGCTCCGAATCTCATGCCCTGAATCTCCTGCCCTGAATCTCCTGCCCTGAAACTCATGCCCTGAATTTCATGGCCTTGATCTCATGCCCTGAATCTCATGCCCTGAAACTCCTGCCCTGAATCGCCTGCCCTGAAACTCATGTCCTGAATCTCATGCCCTGAAACTCCTGCCCTGAATCTCCTGCCCTGAAACTCATGCCCTGAATTTCATGGCCTTGATCTCATGCCCTGAATCTCATGCCCTGAAACTCCTGCGCTGAAAGCCATGCCTTGAAACTAATGCCCTTGATCTCGTGCCCTGAATCTCATGCCCTGAAACTCCTGCCCTGAATATCAAGCGCAGAAACTACTGCCCTGAATCTTATACCCTGAATCTCATAACCTGAATCTCCTGCCCTGAAACTCATGCCCTGAATCTCATGTCCTGAATCTCCTGCCCTGAAACATATGCCCTGAATCTCCTGCCCTGAAACACATGCCCTGAATCTCATGCCTTTAAACTCATGCCTTGAATCTCATGCCCAGAATCTCCTGAGCTGAACCTCATGCCCTGAATCTCATGCCCTGAATCTCATGCCCTGAATCTCCTGCACTGAATCTCCTGCCCTGAATCTCCTGCCCTGAAACGCTTGCCTTGAATCAAATGCCCTGAAACTCCTGCCCTGAATCTCCTGCCCTGAAACTCCTGCCCTGAATCTCCTGCACTGAAACTCATGCCCTGAATCTCATGCCCTGATTCTCCTGCCCTGAATCTCATGCCCTGAAACTCTGCACTGAAACTCATGCCCTGAATCTCCTGCCCTGAAACTCATGCCCTGAATTACATGCCATGAAACTCCTGCACTGAAACTCCTGCCCTGAATCACCTGCCCTGAATCTCTTGACCCGAAACTCCTGCACTGAATCTCCTGCACTGAAACTCATGCCCTGAATCTCATGTCCTGATTCTCCTGCCCTGAATATCATGCCCTGAAACTTCTGCACTGAAACTCATGCCCTGAATCTCATGCCCTGAATCTCATGCCCTGAATATCCTGCCCTGAAACTCCTGCCCTGAATCTCATGCCCTGAATCTCCTGCCCTGAAACATATGCCCTGAATCTCCTGCCCTGAATCACCTGCCCTGAATCTCTTGACCTGAATCATATGCCCTGACACTCCTGCCCTGAATCTCCTGCACTGAAACTCATGCCCTGAATCTCATGCGATGATTCTCCTGTCCTGAATCTCATGCCCTAAAACTCCTGCACTTAATCTCCTGCCCTGAAACGCTTGCCCTGAATCAAATGCCCTGAAACACCTGCCCTGAATATCCTGCCCTGAAACTCCTGCCCTGAATCTCATGCCCTGAATCTCCTGCCCTGAAACATATGCCCTGAGTCTCATGCCCTGAAACACATGCCCTCAATCTCATGCCCTGAATCTCCTGCACTGAATCTCCTGCCCTGAATCTCCTGCCCTGAAACGCTTGCCTTGAATCAAATGCCCTGAAACTCCTGCCCTGAATCTCCTGCCCTGAAACTCCTGCCCTGAATCTCCTGCACTGAAACTCATGCCCTGAATCTCATGCCCTGATTCTCCTGCCCTGAATCTCATGCCCTGAAACTCTGCACTGAAACTCATGCCCTGAATCTCCTGCCCTGAAACTCATGCCCTGAATTACATGCCATGAAACTCCTGCACTGAAACTCCTGCCCTGAATCACCTGCCCTGAATCTCTTGACCCGAAACTCCTGCACTGAATCTCCTGCACTGAAACTCATGCCCTGAATCTCATGTCCTGATTCTCCTGCCCTGAATATCATGCCCTGAAACTTCTGCACTGAAACTCATGCCCTGAATCTCATGCCCTGAATCTCATGCCCTGAATATCCTGCCCTGAAACTCCTGCCCTGAATCTCATGCCCTGAATCTCCTGCCCTGAAACATATGCCCTGAATCTCCTGCCCTGAATCACCTGCCCTGAATCTCTTGACCTGAATCATATGCCCTGACACTCCTGCCCTGAATCTCCTGCACTGAAACTCATGCCCTGAATCTCATGCGATGATTCTCCTGTCCTGAATCTCATGCCCTGAAACTCCTGCACTTAATCTCCTGCCCTGAAACGCTTGCCCTGAATCAAATGCCCTGAAACACCTGCCCTGAATATCCTGCCCTGAAACTCCTGCCCTGAATCTCATGCCCTGAATCTCCTGCCCTGAAACATATGCCCTGAGTCTCATGCCCTGAAACACATGCCCTCAATCTCATGCCTTTAAACTCATGCCTTGAATCTCATGCCCAGAATCTCCTGAGCTGAACCTCATGCCCTGAATCTCATGCCCTGAATCTCCTGCACTGAATCTCCTGCCCTGAATCTCCTGCCCTGAAACGCTTGCCTTGAATCAAATGCCCTGAAACTCCTGCCCTGAATCTCCTGCCCTGAAACTCCTGCCCTGAATCTCCTGCACTGAAACTCATGCCCTGAATCTCATGCCCTGATTCTCCTGCCCTGAATCTCATGCCCTGAAACTCTGCACTGAAACTCATGCCCTGAATCTCCTGCCCTGAAACTCATGCCCTGAATTACATGCCATGAAACTCCTACACTGAAACTCCTGCCCTGAAACTCCTGCCCTGAATCTCATGCCCTGAATCTCCTGCCCTGAAACATATGCCCTGAATCTCCTGCCCTGAATCACCTGCCCTGAATCTCTTGACCTGAATCATATGCCCTGACACTCCTGCCCTGAATCTCCTGCACTGAAACTCATGCCCTGAATCTCATGCGATGATTCTCCTGTCCTGAATCTCATGCCCTGAAACTCCTGCACTTAATCTCCTGCCCTGAAACGCTTGCCCTGAATCAAATGCCCTGAAACACCTGCCCTGAATATCCTGCCCTGAAACTCCTGCCCTGAATCTCATGCCCTGAATCTCCTGCCCTGAAACATATGCCCTGAATCTCATGCCCTGAAACACATGCCCTCAATCTCATGCCTTTAACTCATGCCTTGAATCTCATGCCCAGAATCTCCTGACCTCAATCTCAAGCCCAGAATCTCATGCCCTGAATCTCATGCCCTGAATGTCCTGCACTGAATCTCCTGCCCTGAATCTACTGCCCTGAAACGCTTGCCCTGAATCAAATGCCCTGAAACTCCTGCCCTGAATCTCCTGCCCTGAAACTCCTGCCCTGAATCTCCTGCACTGAAACTCATGCCCTGAATCTCATGCCCTGATTCTCCTGCCCTGAATCTCATGCTCTGAAACTCCTGCACTGAAAGTCATGCCCTGAATCTCCTGCCCTGAAACTCATGCCCTTAATTTCATGCCATGAAACTCCTGCACTGAAACACCTGCCCTGAATCACCTGCTCTGAATCTCTTGACCTGAAACTCCTGCCCTGAATCTCCTGCACTGAAACTCATGCCCTGAATCTCATGTACTGATTCTCCTGCCCTGAATCTCATGCCTTGAAACGTCTGCACTGAATCTCCTGCCCTGAATCTCCTGCCCTGAAACGCTTGCCCTGAATCAAATGCCCTGAAACTCCTGCCCTGAATCTCCTGCCCTGAAAATCCTGCACTGAAACACATGCCCTGAATCTCATGCCCTGAATCTCCTGCCCTGAATCTCATGCCGTGAAACCTCTGCACTGAATCTCCTGCCCTCAATCTCCTGCCCTGAAACTCATGCCCTGAATTTCATGCCCTGAAACTCCTGCACTGAAACTCCTGCCCCTGAAATTCCTGTTCCGAATCTCCTGCCCTGAAACTCATGCCCTGATTCACATGCCCTGAAATTCCAACCCTGAATTTCCTGACCTGAAACTCATGCCCTGAATCTCATGCCCTGATATTCCTGCACTGAATCTCCTGCCCTGAAACTCATGTCCTGAATCTCATGCCCTGAAACTCCTGTCCTGAATCTCCTGCCCTGAAACTCATGCCCTGAATTTCATGGCCTTGATCTCATGCCCTGAATCTCATGCCCTGAAACTCATGCCCTGAATCTCCTGCCCTGCAACTCATGCCCTGAATCTCATGCTCTGAAATTTCTGCCCTGAAACTCCAGCCCTTAAAGTGAAGCTCCGAATCTCATGCCCTGAATCTCCTGCCCTGAATCTCCTGCCCTGAAACTCATGCCCTGAATTTCATGGCCTTGATCTCATGCCCAGAATCTCATGCCCTGAAACTCCTGCCCTGAATCGCCTGCCCTGAAACTCATGTCCTGAATCTCATGCCCTGAAACTCCTGCCCTGAATCTCCTGCCCTGAAACTCATGCCCTGAATTTCATGGCCTTGATCTCATGCCCTGAATCTCATGCCCTGAAACTCCTGCGCTGAAAGCCATGCCTTGAAACTAATGCCCTTGATCTCGTGCCCTGAATCTCATGCCCTGAAACTCCTGCCCTGAATATCAAGCGCAGAAACTACTGCCCTGAATCTTATACCCTGAATCTCATAACCTGAATCTCCTGCCCTGAAACTCATGCCCTGAATCTCATGTCCTGAATCTCCTGCCCTGAAACATATGCCCTGAATCTCCTGCCCTGAAACACATGCCCTGAATCTCATGCCTTTAAACTCATGCCTTGAATCTCATGCCCAGAATCTCCTGAGCTGAACCTCATGCCCTGAATCTCATGCCCTGAATCTCATGCCCTGAATCTCCTGCACTGAATCTCCTGCCCTGAATCTCCTGCCCTGAAACGTTTGCCTTGAATCAAATGCCCTGAAACTCCTGCCCTGAATCTCCTGCCCTGAAACTCCTGCCCTGAATCTCCTGCACTGAAACTCATGCCCTGAATCTCATGCCCTGATTCTCCTGCCCTGAATCTCATGCCCTGAAACTCTGCACTGAAACTCATGCCCTGAATCTCCTGCCCTGAAACTCATGCCCTGAATTACATGCCATGAAACTCCTGCACTGAAACTCCTGCCCTGAATCACCTGCCCTGAATCTCTTGACCCGAAACTCCTGCACTGAATCTCCTGCACTGAAACTCATGCCCTGAATCTCATGTCCTGATTCTCCTGCCCTGAATATCATGCCCTGAAACTTCTGCACTGAAACTCATGCCCTGAATCTCATGCCCTGAATCTCATGCCCTGAATATCCTGCCCTGAAACTCCTGCCCTGAATCTCATGCCCTGAATCTCCTGCCCTGAAACATATGCCCTGAATCTCCTGCCCTGAATCACCTGCCCTGAATCTCTTGACCTGAATCATATGCCCTGACACTCCTGCCCTGAATCTCCTGCACTGAAACTCATGCCCTGAATCTCATGCGATGATTCTCCTGTCCTGAATCTCATGCCCTAAAACTCCTGCACTTAATCTCCTGCCCTGAAACGCTTGCCCTGAATCAAATGCCCTGAAACACCTGCCCTGAATATCCTGCCCTGAAACCTCCTGCCCTGAATCTCATGCCCTGAATCTCCTGCCCTGAAACATATGCCCTGAGTCTCATGCCCTGAAACACATGCCCTCAATCTCATGCCCTGAATCTCCTGCACTGAATCTCCTGCCCTGAATCTCCTGCCCTGAAACGCTTGCCTTGAATCTCCTGCCCTGAAACTCCTGCCCTGAATCTCCTGCCCTGAAACTCCTGCCCTGAATCTCCTGCACTGAAACTCATGCCCTGAATCTCATGCCCTGATTCCCTGCCCTGAATCTCATGCCCTGAAACTCTGCACTGAAACTCATGCCCTGAATCTCCTGCCCTGAAACTCATGCCCTGAATTACATGCCATGAAACTCCTGCACTGAAACTCCTGCCCT